>NW_024582534.1:186549-232535 GCF_018398535.1 Haplochromis burtoni | reverse complement strand
TTAGTTTAGTTCCATGTGTCATTTTTGTCTGTCTCTCTTTGTCGAGTCTGCGTCTTTAGTGTGATGGTTTCTTGTTCCTGTTTTATTGTGAAGGTCTGCGTCTCGTCTGTGTGTATTTAAGTCGGTCCTCTGTGTTTGTAGTTGCTGGTCCGTCTGTGTGTCCCCCATGTCTCACCCGTGTGTTCTCCCTGCTGTCTCCTCTGCCGTTGCTCTTCTTGTCCAGGTTTGTGCTCTGTAGTTTAGTTGTTTCCAGTCTAGTTTAGTTCGTGCTCCATTTGCTGTTTGTCCATATTTATTTCGTGTTCAATAAACCACCTTCACTTCTCCACTACTGCCTGCGATTGGATCCTCATTTATTATTTTCACACGGCTCTTCTCACCCGCCGTGACAGGATGGCTGAAGCATCTATTCATTACTTTTAAAAAAATCAATCAGGTTTTGTAAATCTATATATAGATAGATAGCTTGTGTGGTTGGGACATATTGGTTGATATGCTGGTATAAGTATTACTATGGATGAAATGCTAAGGGGAAAGCTACATTGAGCATGTTGTGTCCTTTAATTCACTTCCTCTTTTGTTAGCCTTGGAGCTCCACAGAGAGCTGACCATAGAGTTGGTACAACAGTCATGTTTCTCACTCTAAAATGAAAGTAAGACCAGGTCAAATCAAAGACACCTCACACACCTTCAGGGCGAGGCAGAGGGTAAACTGGCTCCAGCAGTCTCTGTCTTCGGTCATGTGGATCAGCTGAGCTTCCAGGCGAGCTCTCTGAAGCTCATACAGCTGATGGTAAGCCTGGACCACACTGTAAAGAGCATAATTCACAACACAAAACTCGTTGACCATCCATCATCAGTAAAACAAGGCTCATAACTAATGCATCCAGTCGATGTAATGATCTCTGGACTAACTTTGAGTCGATGCGAGTCTGTTTGAGTGCCTCGGCTAGCTGCCAGTGAGCGTGCTCCGCCTGGTGGGAAACAAAAGCATCGTGGTCCCGGATTTTAGAAAGTTCCCTATGAAGACAACGCAGACACACACGTAGCAATGAATACACGCACATTTTCATATCTGCACATCTGTAATCAGCACATTAACATCAAACGTCCGACATATATTATTTGTTCTGGAGCAGCACGTGGTAATATTACTCGTGATCACCCCCCAGTCTGATCGTACGTACACGCTAAGCTGCTGAATGGATAACTTGATGTGGTGGATCTCCTCTGTGAGCCGACGATCCAGAGCCCGCTGGGCCACCACCTCGGTGTGCAAAGCCTTCAGGCGCCGCGGGATTCGATTCAGCAGCGACTGGTAGCGCTGTCTGAACAAACACACGGCTGCTGTGACACAGACCCTGCAGAGGTCATTACTGGACCAAGATTTCAGTTTTTACATTTAACTTGAATTATTAACAAAACGCCACTGCAGACTCATGTCTCATTCATATTTTGCTTTTAAGGCTCGTTATGCTTGTGGCCTTTCCTCTGATGTGTGTGCCGCTAACCTGAGTTTGGCAAGCAGCTGTCCTCTCTCGGCACAGCCCACGCTCACCTGCCTGATCAGTTCATGGAAGACAATGTTGTAGATATTTTGCTCAACCTTCACGAGCTCAAGCAGACCCTCCAGCTGGAAGACAAGTCATTGTGTGGCTTCTCACACTCTACACGATCGGATATTCCAAGCAGCACCACAAATTCTGACTTTTCTGTGTTTTATACTCAAATCTCTAAATCTATTACACTTATGATGGAAATGTTAACAAAAGATCCGTCGGCAGCAGGAGGACACAGAAAGATTTAGAACAGAGCAGACATCAGACACGACACCCGAGGTGAAGGCGGGCTGTAAATGTGCAGATTTGCAGCTGCAGGCTGAAGCAACTGAAATATCAATATTTTCCAGGATCGCCTGATATTTTCCGAGGTTTGGTCCATTTTTCCACGTAAAGGCTGCATGACTACATATGTTTCTCTGCCTGCCTACTTGTGAAAGCTCAGCCAGCTCCTCGCTCTGCTCATCCACTCCAGCCTTCTCCAGCATGTCATCCATCATCCCCATCAGCTGGACCGCTTCCAGCCTCCCACTGGGCCTCCTGGACACGAAAACATACAGAAACGTGTAATATTACACATTTAAACGCTCCCTTAACCCTGGTCTTGCCTAGCACCGCCTACTTCATGGCACACAGCAGGACAACTTCTTCTACTACATCGCTTAAGGTTAATTATGAATGAGAGGAATTCATATCTGTGAACTCACAGTGAAGGGAGGACCCGCAGCCTCTGCTCTTCATCCCTCAGCTGCACTGTGAATGCACTGTGGAAGAGACGGGTTAAAGTTGTGCTTTAAACACGATCACAGCATCAGACACACGGCGATAATCGACAGACAGACTGAACACAGTGAAGCTCACTCCTCGTAGAACTCGAGGCTCCGTAGTCCTTTATTTTTCACTATGTGAAATTCTTCCGGGATAAAACTGTCGGAGACGCACGAGTTCTGAAAGACAAAGCGGCCGCGATCATCACCTCGCGCCGTGCACGTGTGCACACGCTCACATGGACAGCAGCAAACAGGTATATGCACACACAGAGAAACAGGCGGCTCACCTGCGCGCCACCAACGACCTGCTTTTCACTAACTGGTGGGAGGAGTGTTGTCTTCTTTCTGGTTACCATGGCGTCACACAGGAAAGAAATATCCCTATAAGGACGCCATCCATGAAGAAAGGAGTAAATATATGTAGATGAGAAACTGAGCACTAAATACTGACATAATAAAACATCATCAGCTCCACGTTTGTAGAAATCTGACTGACCTGCCAGCTCCTGTCAGGGATGTTGGCTGCTCCAGAAAGTGTTTGTATTTCTTGCGTCCGAGTGGATGATGCCAGACTGCATCAGGGCGTCTGATTCCATAGCTCTAGATACAAAGTCAGTCCAGGTTGTTTTATATCAGCTGTTGTGTGGTCATGTAGACGTAAAAGAGGGTTTGATGCTACCTCGCAGTGTCGGTCGTGTGCGGATTGCCCCGGTGTTCTCCTCTTGCACACAGTGGAGGTTAGACTGAGCAGAAGTTCGTGTGGGACGATCTGCCCTCTGACAGCGGGCTGCGTCTTGGTGCTCACCACCGGGACCTGAAAATTCAGCTCTGCCACTGAGAAAGATCAAAACCCATCAGAACAGCTTAATAACTCAGAGCTGATTTTAGGGGACATTAGGTTTCACTGTTAAATGTCTACGTGCATAATAAAGGTTCTGGATTTTCTTGCATCACGCACAAAGAACAAGGAGACATCAGCTTTCTTTGGCTTTGTCACAAGTTAGGAAAAAAAGTTTAAAACAACAAGTTCTGTGCAGAAGTCTTTAGTGACCCCTAATTTCCTGATATTTTGCTGGAAGAATAAGTTCAGTTATTTACTGAAATGTGCAAAAATACATGGAATCACTGTCATGCTGAAAAACGAAGCTGTTGCCAATCAGATCCACACTGTGTCACACGGTGGATCAAACTCTGACAGCACTTTGTTGCATAGATAACTCCATCAGTGTCGACAAGACCGATGTTTCAGCCAGTACACCATCACCACGAGCTCCACCATGTTTTACAGATGGATGTAGACACTGCTGTGCATCTCCCCTGACCTCCTCTGTACATACTGATGAAGGTTTGAATAAAAAGTTTCAAATCTGAATTCACAAAACTGTCATGTCCTGTGTGCTGCAGGCAGGAGGAACGAAGGAGCCAAAATGCAGACTCAAAGACAGCTTTATTGCAGAACACTAGGACAAGCAGGAAAACGCAGCGCTGGACAGAAGAAAGCAAAGGGCTTAAAGGAGTGACAAGGGAACAGGAAACACAGCTGGGACTAAGATGGGGTGCCTTCAAAGTAAGAGAAGCAAAACAGAACATGGTGTACACAGACAGGAGACTACCAAAGTAAAACAGGAAGTAATGGGAACACACAAACACACACACACAGAGACATGACTGCAGAAAACAGGCAACTAGACAAACATGAAGACAATGCAGGAAATGCTGGGGAGGAAAGACGCAGGGGTAAGACGAGACCAAACATGAACAGGACCAAATACTCAGACAAGCAAAACTAGAAGCACTAAATAAAGTTAGAAGTATAAGCAGACGAAACTAGGAAATAAAAGACACACAGAGAACACGATGAAATAAAGAAGAATAAAAGGACCAAAAACACAAAACACTCCTTTAGATCTTCTCCACTGATTTTCACTCCACTATTTTGGCCTCAGCCATTTGTTGACATCCACCCTTCCATCCATATTCCTCGTGTTCAATACAGACCTTCAAAAAGCTTGGAGAACTATCGTCAATTCCACCTTAAATAATTACAAGAAAGTCTGGCTCTTTGGTAGCAAAATATAAAGAAGAGTGACTGAAGCCTTTTGCACAGTACGTATCAACTACCTGTACTTTAATCCTGCACAGAGTGTGATCAAAGCCATTTATTTAATGTCGTCAGACAGAATTTGCAAAAAACTAACAAGTTGAATTTTATGAAACTTGCTAATAAATGCATGGACGAGGGAAGGGCTCATTAAATGTTGTGCACATCTGCGCTGTTATAGTTATACTGGGAGAGAAGAGCCTTTAGGGAACATAACTGGTCCTGAGTCTGTGTCCCAGTGTTTTGTGTTGAGTTATTAATAGTCTTTGATTTCATTATTATTTATCATTTTCAGTGTCTTGGTTTCTGCGTCTGTGCTCTTCTTGTGCTCCATGTTCCCCGTGTCTCCCCAGTCAGTCAAGTCCGTGTCTTTGTGAGTGCGTCCTGCTTCCTGTTTTACTTTGACAGTCTCGTGTGCTGTGTTAGCTGCTGTGCTGTGTCTCATTCCCTCATTATCTCTCTGCGTATTTAAGCCCTTCGTCTTCCTCTGTTCGTTGCCGCATCGTCGGCGTGTCATCCGTGACATTTCCCATGTTCCGTGTGTCAGGTCTTTAGTTTCTTTGTACTTGTTTCCTCCCTGTTTAGCTTGTGTTAGTTTGTATTCCTGCGTTTTTGGGTCCTGTCTCTCTTCACTGCACAATAATGACACCAGTAATAAAATAAAATAAAGTAAAATATAAAGTATCACAAACCTTGGCACCCTTGTTAGTGTTGGTGTAACATGTTAGTCACACTAAAGTTTAAAAAAATAAAGCATGAATAAAAGTACTGACTTTTATTTATTATTACAAAAGGTGGTGCAGGCCTGCAGACAGCTCCAAGACAAAGGGATTGTGTGCAACCAGACGTAATCTGATTACTTTTTCAAGCAACTAGTAAAGTAAGGGATTACTGTTGCAAAAAGTAATTAGATTACTGTTACTTTCCTGTAAGCACGCTGCGTTACTAAACCATGATGTTGTTTGTGAGCGTCTCATGACAGTGACATACGAGCGTGCGAGGTTCGTGGCAGCGACAGACGTGTGCAGATCAACAATGGATAATATGGCGTGCAGAGAGAGTACGAGCATGCAGCGTTTAAAGCATGAAAGTAATCACATTACTTTAAGTTTGATTCTGTAAAAAGTGGCAAAAACATTAGCGTCCGCTGTGCGTGGGAAGAAAACTTCTTTCTACAGCGAAAAATGAAACTTGAAATCTGAGCGAGCAGCGAGCACGCTGCCACGGGAACGTGACATTCACAGAGAAACCCCCGGATCCTCCCACTGACATGCTGCACTGTGGGCAAACCTCCACCCGCAGACCAGTGCTGCTGAATCTTGATTTATTATTTTTGCGTGTTTTACTTGCATCTATTTGAAAGAGAGTGTAAACACAAAACATTATTTTATTTTATGTGCTGGAATGTGCAGAAATAGTTTAAATGTTAAAAATTTCTTCGAGTCAAAGACTGTCGCATATATTTCATTTTGCTTTTAAAAGAAGCTTTTTATTTGATGCCTTTGAAGATGGGCTGAAAGGCATTGCTTATTACGTATCCAGGTTGTCGTCATGTTTTTAAATAGTACTAAGTAGATAAAGTAACTAATTACTTTTGAAAATAAGTAATCAGTAAAGTAACTGGATTACTTTCTTGGAGAAGTAATCAGTAATTAGTAACTAATTACTATTTTGAAATAACTTGACCAACACTGTGTGACTGATCCTACTGATGTTAAATGCAAAGACCTGAATGTAGAAACACAAAGTTCATGCGATGCTTTCTTTAAGGCTCTAAACTGAAGCGTGCCTCGGAGGGTTTCGCTTTCTTGGCCCCGACCCACTCGAACAGACGTGGGCAGTAGCTACTGTCACGAGTGTGCCCGTTAGCGTCACCTGCGGTGTCCGGTGTCCGCTCCGGCCTCGACAAACTCGGCGCTGAACTGGCCCTCGTTGATGCGGACATCGTGGAGTCACGGCGGGGACGTTACTCTAACATCTCGGAGACGAGACACGGAAAAGCGAGCGGCCACTTGTGTCCGTTTAACACAGCTGTCTCCTTCGCTCCCCTCAGAGCTTCCTCAACTTCCTGTTTGCGTTGCCTTGGGAACGCGTTCATTGCGCTGGATGTGCGTTTGTAGTTTGAACATTATAAGTGAAATAAATAGAAATACTTTTATTTATTTGGGGGTGTTTCTACGTTTATTGACGCCTCAGCATCAAAAATGTAAAGATTAAAAAATATTTCCGAGTTTATTTTTGATTTTCTGTGTTTTAAGAACAGTTTGATTTAATTGATCATTTGTCATGAAATAATCGCACCACGTATATAGCTCAACGCTCTATATTAAACTTTAAACAAATAAGTAAAATGTGAAGTCGTTGGCTCGTCATTTGATTCATTAATGGCTCAGGAACTGGTCTTAATTGAATAGAATATTTCTATTGTGATATTTATTATTCATTGTGTTATTTATGAAAAGTTCTTTTTCTCTAATGAGACTGCCCTGTGGTGATCTGTCACTGCTCGGTGTGTGCAGCCCAGCCTGTGCCCCGGTGAACAGCACGCCGTCTTTGTTATTCCTGGGCTATGGGAGCTCTTGGTGGTGCTCCAGCCAGAGAAGTGTGCATCAAGTGGATCTGGAGTTGACAACGGCGCTACTGCGAGGCAGAAACGGAGCAATCTGCAGTAAGAGCGCAGCGTATGGCTAGACTTGAGCACAGGATGGTTTCCTGTCATGATTATGGATTTAATTCGCTTTCGTCATTTTGCGTTCCTTTCATGCACACTGCTCATCTCATCACTGGTTGCGACAGAGGGTAAGTGACTCCTTTTCAGACAATTAGTGTCAGAGTTGAGTTTCAGTTACCTCGAGGTTTAGTTTATTGTCATGATATATTCAAGCCCCACACCAGATTTCTGCACTTGTCCAGTATGAAACCAGAGTGAGTTTCAGACACTGGTGATAAAATATTACATCCTAGTATTTATTCTTTTAGAATGCATTCTCAGAAACCAGCAAGAAAACCTGCATGATTATAATACTAATACTTTTAGAAAGCTGTGTTGAATCTGAGTTTATTGGTGGGCTTGCATTTCAACCGGTCCATGCTAAGAATTTTAATTACAAGACTGAGCGGTGACATCACTGACTACACTAATCTCTGCACATTTTCTAAGGATTGAAAAGCTAAAGATGACTAAAAGACATCTAACAATGGGGGGTAGCATAGTGACCCATGAACGGGGTGGGAAGACTGGGGGTGGGTTTGGGGAGGGGGACAAAAGAGGATGCTATTTGTCTCTGCTCCTGTCCAAAACACCAAATAGCAGCATTCTTATCACCGCCAAAACAAACAGATGCATACACCAGCTACGTGCATCAGGAGATGTCAGGTGCCACGCATGTGCCATTTAAGGGCCTGCAGATAGGTCCACACAAAGACCCTTGGGAGGTATTTGCATATGAAAAAAGCCTTACATGCTGTGGGAGGGGATGTGCAGTTGGCTGGAGCTGTATCTCAAACAGACACAAATGGCTCTGAATACTCTGAACTCGGCCTCAGGATATAGACTGAATACAGTGAGCTGAATAAAGAGTGAAATGGGAACCACCTGTTGCCATTTCAATGCATTCCAATTATACCACCAATATAACATTTTTAATATAACTGAAATAACTGTCAGAATGATTGTTTCAGAGTCTATAACATATCAATATTTGTTGTAATGATACAGACATGTGGTCAGAGAATATGCTCGATCTCCATCATACCCCCCCGGTCCAAGTCTAGACATGTATAAGCTGCTCCTGGAGAGTCCTGCTGGCTGGCTGTGAAACTGATTGACCTCCGCCAATGACAGATAAATGATAGCTGATTTTAAAAAGATTGCGCCAAGTGGAGCCTAATTGCGCTCTTCTGAGCCTCAATAGTCTCTGAGCCTGATTGTGCTCTTTAAGGGTGTGTGAATATTATTGTAAAATCTCTGCTCACATCAGCAGGACTGAATTTATAGACTCCAGCCTGTGCAATAGTAATATAAACACAAAAGAGGGAGACAACTTTGTTGCAAAAAAAGAAAGAAAGATTGTTAGGCTTTAATAACTTTGATAACAACGGGAGTTTAGTAAGAGATAAAGAAGGCAAACACAGGAAACATAGGGAAGAACACTGGCAGCAAACACAGCCGAAATGATTAAAAGAGAGAAGTTAACCAGTAATGTGGAACAACGTAGAGAGAGACAGAACAAGACAAGAACAGGGTCCAAAAGCCTCGAGGTACTGCAGCGAACTCAGTTTTAGGATGAGTAAAATTTGAGTTGATTCAGCAGCAGTGACCGAATTTCAGCCTCCCCACAAATTTATCTACTGAATTTCAAATGACTTCCTGCTAAGACAGTATGGGCTGTTCAAATCGTCAAGCTCACGACGGCTGTCGTGCACACGCCGTGGGGCCTTTCTGCACACACACAATAAACAATTCTGTAGACTTTCTCCCAAAACAAAGGAGGTAATGAGGAGTGTAAAGCAAGTCCTTAATCTGGTCAGGTCGAGAGTTCCTAGGTCAGGGCTTAAAGGATAACATCTCCCTGGCTTCCTTTACTCAAGAGGTTAGAAGTGCAGACACAAGGGGGGCAGGTGGTTTCTAAAATAAGAAGAAAAAAAGAAAGATACTCAAGCAAGCTCTAACGAAGAAACTGACTGAAACTTACAGGAAAAGGCAGAAAGTCTCAAACCCCAAGGCAGGACAGTCCAATAAATGTAAAGCAGGCACTGGAACACAAAGAAGAGCACTGTGATGAACAGGCAACAGTCACAGATATAGTGACTACTGATAAGTGACTGGATGATGTATACGCAGGTGCTAAAGGTGTAACTTAACACAAACTAATAAGGCTGGAACCAAACAACGACAGAAGATTGAAAACCACAAAAACAGTTGCACCAATAAAAAAAGTACTTTCATGCTATCTAATATCAGTGTGAATGTACTGATTAGAGTCATGGCACATTCTTTAAAACTATGAAAAACAGTACATACGATGCCCCCTTATGCTCCATGGATGGATCTCTGAGGTTGTCCCATTTGTTCTGCCTGCAGTACAACAACTTTGAGCAGCCTTGCCTGTAGCTATTTATGTTTGATGCTTTTTTGTATATGTAAAAGCTGCAGGCAGTAAGTCTCCAGGCAGACATGATAGAGGAATTCAGTCAGGAAGAAAAATAGCAACGCTTTAACACAGATTCTAAAGAAAGTTTAGTTTTGCAGGTCACAGTGAAACTTTAACTTTTAGAGCTTGTCTGGGTGCACGAGTGACTAACAGCACAGATTTAGAATTTATGCCTGAAATCATACCGTGTGATGTTATTCCTCTTCTTCGGCTGAACCCATTTCTTTATCTACCAGACTAAAAAGGTCTCCTCATGTTGCCCAGTCATGGAAGCTGTGACTGTATGTGACTGCTGCTGATGAGGACAGAAACAAAAAAGTCTGTAAACTAAAATCTAAACATTTTTGAGTAAGATTAATATGGATGATAAGTGTTTGAGGCATGCATAACTTGATAACAGCTGCTTATAATTGCAGTTACACAAGAAAATCAAGTGCTTACCCTCTAATTACTAGTTATATCATGTCCATGCTGACATGAGAGCTAAACCCAAAGCTGTATCATTGTGCTGTTTAATCCTCCTCATTAAAACACACCATAACGAGTAGAGCAATAAATGGCTCAGATGTTCGGTTGGATGCTGTCACCATGGAAATAGAAGGAATGCTAAACCCAAACAGTGAAACTGGTTTCTGTGGCAGCCGGCCACAACGCCTTGAGAGGCCCTTGAATTTAAAGCCCTTGTTACAACAACTGCTAATCATTTTTTTCTTTAATCAAAGCTAAAGAGAGATAAAAGAGCTTCGTGTTAGACGTGATTGAAATAAAACAGATCAGGATCATTCAGTGGGCACTCGTGCAAACAGTTGTTTTGAAGTACTGTTGGACACATATTCCATCTGGAGTGCCTCGAGACTGATAAACATTTACCCAATACTTAAAATCTGGATCTTTTTATAGAAATGTTGTAGATATTACATGGCTGTATGAAGACTGGATGGACGGATGGACGGATGGAGATGGACGGATGGACATATGGATGGATGGACAGATGTATAGATAGACGGATGGAGGATGGATGGACAGATGAGAAGATGGATGGAGATGGACGGACAGACGGATTGATGGATGATAGATAGATAGGAGGATGGACGATGGATGGACAGATGTATAGATAGACAGACAGTCAGACAGACAGATGGATGGAGGATAGATGGATGGACAGAGGATGGATGTGATGAAGATGAGATGGATGGATGGATGGCACTGTGTGCGCCTACAGTTTACATTGATGATGAAGATGAAGATGGTGGATGAGATCAGATGAGATGGATGTATCAGACAGATGACAGATGGAAGGAGGATGGATGGATGGACAGAAATAGGATAGACAGATGGATGGATGGACAGATGATGGATGACAGATAGATGGACGGATGGACGGATGGATGGACGGAGTGATGGATGGATGGACAGATGATGAGGATGGACTGGACAGATGATGGCTGATGGATGGATGGACTAGACGGATGATGGATGATGAATGATGATGACGTTGGAATGATGGATGATGGATGGATGGATGGATGGATGGATCGGATGAGATGGATGGATGGAGGATGAGATGGATGGATGGATGGACAGGATGAGATGACAGATGGATGGAGGATGATGGATGGATGGATGGAGCTGACAGATGGATGGCGATGTGATGGATGGACGGAAGCGAGGATGGATGACGATGGGATGGATGGATGGATGGACAGATGGACGGATGATGGAGGATGACGATGGACGATGGTGATGGATGGATGGACGATGGATGGATGGATGATGGAGAGATGGATGGATGGATGGACGGACAGATGGATGGACAGATAGATGTAGGATGGACGGATGGATGGATGGATGGAATGATGGACAGATGATGGACGGACAGATAGATGGACAGATTGGATGGATGGATGGATGGATGGATGGACGAGGATGGATGATGGACAGATGGATGGATGATGGATGATGGAAATGGATGGATGGACGGATGGACGATGGATGATGGATGGACGGAGACGGATGGAGATGGACAGATGGATGGATGGAGATGGACAGATGATGGATGGAGATGGATGGACAGACAGATAGATGGACAGACAGATAGATGGATGGATGGATGGATGGAGATGGATATGGGATGGACAGATGGATGGATGGATGGATGGATGAGAGATGGATAGAGATGGATGGACAGAGATGGATGGAGGAGAGGATGGAGATGGATGATGAGATGGATGGATGGAAGGACGGATGGATGGATGGGACAGATGGATGGATGGATGGATGGATGGGTACATGGATGGTGACGATGAGACGGAGGATATGGATGGATGAGGATGGAGGATGACGGATGGACGGACAGATGGACTGGACGGCAGAGGACGACGATGGATGCGATGGATGGGACGGAAGAGGATAAAGGGGGACGAAGATGGATGGATGATGGATGGATGGATGATGGAGGACGATGAATGGATGAACGGATGATGGATGGGATGGATGGATGGAGGATGATGGTAATGGAGCTGGACAGATGGGATGGCTAGATGGAGATGGATGGATGGACGATGATGGATGAGATGGACGGGTGATGGATGGACGATGGATGGACGGACGGACTGGATGGACGGATCGGACGATGGAGGAGGACAGGATGGACGGATGGACGTAGACAGATAGATGGATAGGGATGGATAGCGATGGATGGACGGATGGATGGAGGATGGGATGGGACAGATGGATGGATGGACGGACGGATGGACGGATGGACAGATGGACGGACGGACGGATGGATGGACGGATGGGCAGATGGATGACAGATAGATGGATAGATGGATGGCTAGACAGACGGATGGACGGATGGACACCTGCAGTGAAACATGGTGGTGGTAGTGTGATGATCTGCTTCAGGACCTGGATGACTTGCCATAATTGACTGAACTGTGAACTCCTGAAAATCCTGAAGGTGACTGTCCACCCAGCTTGTGCCCTGCAGCTCAAACATACTCGAGTTATGCAGCAGGATAAAGATCTGAAACAAAGTGACCCCTGAATGGCTAAAATAGGAACAAAATGAGGAGTTTGGAGTGGGCTAGTCAAAGTACAGACTAAAATCTGATCATCATAAACTGGCATAACCTTAAACAGACTGTTCATGCTCAAAAACCCCTCTAATCTGTCTGAATTAAAACAATTCTATAAAGAAGAGCGGTGCAAGATTCCTTCACAGGGATGTGAAAGAGTCATTGGCTCATATCACAAAGGCTTGATTGCGATTCTTGCTGCCAAGGTGGCACAAACAGGTATTAGATTTACTTTCACTCTTACACAATGAGCCATGAAGCTGCCGATAACTTTTAAATGAAATCTTTATTTAAAAAACTGAATTTTGTATTTGCTCAGCTGTGAAACAAATATGCAAACAGAGAAAGGAGGAAAATTGTCCTACACAGCACTGCATATATTGGGTTTTACATGTGTGAATAATGTTGTTGTATTCTCATATATAAAATCACCATCTGTTCTCAGGTGCTGTTCTGGACAAGCTGCCTCAAATTGTGGACCAGTGCTCCCCAAACCCTTGCCAGAACCAGGCGATTTGTCGAACCCGTGGCGATAGCTACTCTTGTTTCTGTGTGCCGGGCTTTCAGGGTTCTCACTGTCAGATTGATGTGAACGAGTGTGCTTCACAGCCCTGCAGGAACGGAGGAACCTGTGAGGACAGAGTGGGTCGATTCTCCTGTCTGTGCTCTCCTGGTTTCACAGGTCAGCATCTTTATGTAAAGCCACATCATTTCAATCCTAAAATGTGTTATTGGGAACTAAAGAATCCTACACAGTTTTAGTTATTCAAGAAAACAGTGTCAAAAATGTGTTACCCCAGTTTAAATGTGTTCTGTCTATATTAAATGCCATCCATGTTAGTAGCTGTTGAATGGACCATGAGAGCATTAATCACCTTTTTTTTGGGGATACATAAAGGAAACATTGCATATGTTGTTTTCCCTTCCATAGTTTGAGTGTTTTTGGGAAAACAACAAAAAGCTTTGCTATGAGATAAAAGAGGAATCCTCACATCACAGCACAGCACAGCACACCAGTCCACATGAAAGCTTTCTTCGTTTCCACCCTCTGCCCTCAGGCTCGCCTGCCCTCTGACATCTGTACTGCTTTGATGTTCACAGGTGCTACTTGTGAGATCCAGATTGACGAATGTCAGTCACGGCCATGCCTCAACGGAGGCAGTTGCCATGACTACGTTGGTGGCTTCACTTGCACCTGTCTCACCGGTTTCCAAGGACAACAGTGTGAAATCAACACTGATGAGTGCCAAGAGCACCCTTGCCAAAACGGGGCTCTGTGTATAGATGGAGTGAATGAGTAAGTAGTGTGGTCTTTCAAAAATGAGTAGCTTCTAATGAGATCTATAAACAAAGCAAAGGAAATGTTTTAAATAACTTTATTAATGTAAATTACAAACTCCGACTGTCTTGTTATGTTATTGTCTCAGTTACAGCTGTGACTGCTCTCAAACAGCCTTCACCGGCCCACACTGTGAGACACCTCTACCGCCTTGCTACTCTGAACCCTGCTTTAATAGCGCCATCTGTAAGGACAATGGAGGGAACTACACCTGTGAATGCTGGCCTGGTAAAGGAAGCTCTTCTCTTGGTCAAATAATGTGGAGAATAATAAACAAGGACACTGAGGCATTTGAACTTATTCACACCTGCTCTGTCCAGAACAGCCTGTCCCCGTGTCATCTTTAACGAACATCATATATAGTGTTGATCACATTAAATATCCTTCCTCGTTCCAGGGTTTGAGGGCCGTCATTGTGAGACAGACATCAGTGAGTGTGGCAGCGGCCCTTGCAGAAATGGCGGCAGCTGCATTGAGAGATCTTGGCATGCCTTGTATGGCAGTGAGCCTCTTCTGCCTGAAAGCTATGACCACAAACAGTCTGCAGGTTACATCTGCAGGTGTCCCCCAGGAACAACAGGTAGGTCATTTTCGTTTGACAAACTGAACCGGTCATATCTCAGTCAATCACGGTTTGAAAGACTTGGACTCTGACACGTATGAATGGATCTGTGTTCATAATGACCGACCTCCAAAAATCACCAAAGTTGTGCTGATTCACAAATTTTGAGCCGGCATGTTGAACTTCTCTGAGAATCCAGACGTGATCGAGCATAACATTGAAGCACTAAACGAATTATTCTGTTCATAACTGTAATGCGGCATCTGAATAAAGAGCTTGTAATCATTAACAAACCATGTTAATTGAGGGCAGTGATCTAAAAGATATACATGCCTTCGCACGGTTCCACTTTTTAAAGAGTTAATTGATCAGAAAAAGCAAAATCAGCTTGAAGAAATGAAGATGAAGGAATACGTGGTGTCTTCAGATGGATCCAGAAACAGGACCATGGACAGCGTTTATGCCCAGATTAAAATGACAGCATGAACAGCTGTCAGGTGCTGAAATGTGCTCACTGTGGTGCCCCCTGGTGGTAGTTTAAAAACACACACAAACACACTTTGTCACACTAACTAAATCTAAAATAAATGTAGAATATTTGGTGAGTAGGTACAACTGACCGCATGTTACTTAAGCGGTAACATAATATACAGTAAGTGTTGGCGTTTCTGAGGGAAACACAGCAGCGGGCTTGTTTCATCAAATTAAAGTTTTCTTTCTGTTGGAAAAGCTTCAAATTCTGCTTGCGCAAGACTGCTTGATCCGGGGGCGTCGGTACGAAGTGTGAGCTGATGCCTGCTGAGACTGTGTTCTAGAAATGGACTCTGCAAGTTGCAGGGCACTGACTCAGTAAGGTGGCCAAATAGCATTAGCTTAATCCCCGGGGATGTGGCTTTTCTGGTCTCCTGACTGGAGCTATTTAGCCCTTCATGCTTTAGAGAAGCAGACAAGGATCAGGCGTCCGCCGTGAGGACCCATAAACACACACACCACATAACATGGTGCTGTTAGACAACTTTGAGGCTTTTCTGGGGGGAAACCTGACGGCATGATGTGGACACCTGCGCCATGGATTTTGGGGATTTGGTTGCTTGGAACAGGTAACAGCGGTACCAGTAGCTTTAGTGTTACATAATACACATTGAGTTACACCTGTCTGTCATCTTTGCTTATTGCCTAATCAAAACAAGTAACTTGTGACTGATTGAATTTGACCGAAGCAGCAAATTTCACCACCTACAGCATGTGCGTAGAGCTGTACATACAAACGTAAAGAGAGGAAACTGTGCTGTGGTGGTGTAGAGGGCAAAAAACAAAGCAGGTGTGTTGATGTTTAACAGCTGAGAGTCAGGTGGGCTCACTTGACTGCAGAAGATAGTTTACCTGGTACCACGAGTGGTAAACAGGGAGACAAGTGTAGTGGGAATAATAATCCAGAACCTCATTTATACCTGGAAACATGTCTGTTGTTATATAACAGCTGTAGTAACAGTGTTTAATTGTGTGTACGTGTTTGTGCTGTGTGCCTCTTTTACAGGCTCCCTCTGCCAGGAGGTGATAAACCAGTGCGAGCCCAGTCCGTGCCAGAATGGGGGCAGATGCGAGGGTCACATTGGGGGCTACACCTGCCACTGCCTCAAGCCCAGTCGTGATGGCATCCTCTACGGAGGTGTTAACTGCGATGTGAAGTTAGTGGGTTGTGAAGGCCATGAATGCCAGAACCAAGGCTCCTGCTCTCCTTTCCTGTTGGATGGGACTCATGGGTACACCTGTTCCTGCTCACCTGGGTACGCCGGGCCTCTCTGTATGACCCCTACAGCTTTTACCTTCGAGCGCAAAGGTTACTTGCTGCTGGAGAGCCCCCTAGTGGATACTGAAGTGACTTGCAACATCATTCTCAGCTTCAAGACTTTTCTGCCTAGAGCTCTGTTGTTTCACACCATCACAAGCGGTCTGCAGCTGAGCCTGGAGCTGGAGGGGGGGCAGCTGCGTCTCACGCTGAGGAGGGAGGCCTCTGCTGGGGCGGAAAGCCCGAGCCAGGTTCTCGAGCTTCCGCACAACGTCACAGATGGAAAGTGGTATTCTGTAGAGGCTGTGCTTGGAAACTGGGTGCTAAGCCTTAAACTCCTTAATGATGCTGTGGGGTGTGCGAGCCAGTTGTGCCACAAAGCGGCTGCAGTCCAAAGCTGGCTGGTGGGGTTTGTTTCATCCCCTCAGAGCACTTTTATTGGAGGAATGCCTCGAGACTCGAGCGGCCTCAGCGAGTACGATGCGTTTACTCCATTCATCGGATGCATGCGGGACGTGTTTGTGGACTGGCAGCTCGTCATCCCCGAGCAGTGGCTGAGCGACTCAGCTGTCAACGTGTCCCCGGGCTGCAGCTACAGGGACCGCTGCCTGGATGTGCCGTGCCAAAACAAAGGAGAGTGCGTAAACATGTGGCAGAGCTACGAGTGCCGGTGTGCCAGGCCTTATGAGGGGCACGACTGTGAGGAGGGTAAGTTTGCAACCGTAAGACACGGGGGGGGGGGTTAACCCACTTGTTGGGCATGCAGGAAAGAACTCAAGGTCTCGCTTATCAAATTCCGAAAGTGGCGCACTAAAAGCACCTTTAGCTGCTTGGGTGAGTCAGGAGACACGAGGTCGGAGATGAAATCTGTCAAAAGTCACGCTAAGGGGGAAGATCCTCTTATGTGAAGAACTAGATTAAGGCAATCTATTTTGGGACTGACATGCAAGCAAATGCCAGACTGTAAAATAGCGAGTGCTCAGTAAACCAATGGCTGCTGCGATCGATACATCATAACCTGAACAATAAATGTTACAGGGTTGAACAGTTTTCATCAGTTTTCCCTCCATGGCTGCTTCAAAGACTGTTGAGTCTTTCAAAGAAGATTACTGATGGGCGGATTTAGACCAACATTTACTTGCACATCAACCAAACACCTACTCTAACCTGCTAACACATACAAGTTTTTTAGATTAGGATGGAAAGTGCTGACAGGCCTAAACTTCCACCTGATAGACTCATTGTTAAGAGAGCTTAGCGTAGACCAATAAGAATGTCCTTTTGGAAAAACCCCTCAGCTGTTCAATACTTCAGATTTCAGAAGACAGATGGAGAAATCAGAACTTTTCCCCTGACCCAATGATAAAAAGCACAGACTCCTTCTTTCACAGTGCTGACGAGCTGAAAAGCTCTAAAGGTCTTTTTATGTACCGACATTCATCCAGCTCACTTGTTGTTCACCCCTTTGTTGCTTTCTGCAGAACATGTGACTGCCCGCTTCGGGAACGAGGACGCTTACAGTTTTGCAGCGTTCACCGTCACTGATGACCTGGTCGACAACTTCTCCATCTCCTTCTTCCTGCGCACGCGGAGGAGCGGCGGGCTCCTCTTGGTGCTTGCCAACAGCAGCAACGCTTACCTGCACGTGTGGTTGGAAGGTGGCGAGGTCTCAGTTCAGCTCGATAAATACGAAAGCCTGAAGTCAGCGGATGCGATTGACGATGGGGAAGCCCACTTTGTGAGCGTAGAGGTGGCGGCGGATGGTCTTATCGTGCTGTATGTGGGGGCTCAGGAACAGGGGCGTGTGGAGGTGAGGCCGGTCGGTGTCCAAGCAGGTGACACGGTGTATGTGGGAGGTCTGCTGGAGGCGAAGGACACCGCGGCGTTCGGTGGATATTTCAAAGGCTGCGTTCAGGACCTGAGGATCAGCGACAGGAGGCTGCAGTTCTTTGGGCTGGACACTACAGTGAGATCTTATCCTCTTGAGATCATGGAGAACGTAACTGTGGGGTGTTCTGGAGACAACATCTGCAGTGTGAGTGAACACCCTGCACACAGTGTTGGTGTAGTATGTGTGGACATTACACAGATATTAAATCTATATTGTAATTCTGAAATCAAATCCGTAGCACAAACCTAAAACAAATTCCCCGTATCTCTTTGTCAGAGGAATCCATGTCTCAACGGGGGGGTGTGCTACTCCAAGTGGGACGACTTCACCTGTACCTGCCCCCCCAACACATCAGGGCGGCGCTGTGAAGAGGTGAAGTGGTGCGAGCTGTCCCCGTGCCCCACAGATGCAGAGTGCAGGATGCTGAACCACGGCTATGAATGTGAGTGACCTTCGAGGATTCGTCAGTTACAAAAGCAGAGCTGTTTTAAAGTCACTTGAAGTGGTGCCAAGTCAAGTCCAAGTGCCTTCAAAGGCAAAGCGAAGGTCGAGAGTAATAAACAGACACCGCACTGAACGATAAGCTCTGAATGATTTCCTTTTGCATAAGCGGCATCCAGTATTCTGGGCTAAAAGTGTTTCTCTGCTACGTAAGAGCCCAGTGAATGTACGTTACCGAATCTTTGACCTTGTTTGTTTGATTAGCCTTTATGGTCTTAATTGGCTACTATGTAACCAAGTGACTCAACGCTGTTATATACTGGCCTTAATCTGCCCACACAGTATTCCCTATGTGATCCGTAAAGTAGGATCTGTCTGATGCCAGCTTATCCTCTTTTTGGAATTAGTGATGATTTGCTGTGTGTCTCCATTATTACAGAGATACAGATATTTACTGCTTGTATTTCCAGTAAATAGTTTTTACTGTTATCAGACAGGTAGCTGTCATACTGCCGACTAAAGGTGGGAGTCATCAGACACCCACCAGTGTTGGTCAAGTTACTTGAAAAAAGTAATCAGTAACTAATTACTGATTACTTCCCCCAAAAAGTAATCCCGTTACTTTACTGATTACTTATTTTCAAAAGTAATTAATTACTTAGTTACTTTTTAAAAACACGATTTACAACCTGAAGAGGTGATAAAGTGATAGATCTTTCAGCCCAATTCTACTTTTTCTGCATAATCATCATACAAAATGTAATCAAATGGAAAAGTCTCTTTTTAAAACTTGTTTTATTAGTTTTAATCTTTTAACTTTATGCATCAAGCAAACATTTAATTATATGCAACATTCTCTGACTGGAAGAAATTAGTTTAACATTTAAACCTATTTTCTGCACATTCCAGCACATAAAATAAAATATTTTTTGTGTTTACACTCAGTCTTTCAAATAGATGCAAGTAAAACACAGCAGAAAATAAATAAAGTCAAAGACTCAGCGGTCCTGTTGCTCTATTTTCACCTGTAAAGCAGGAGTGGGGTAGGCGGAGGGTTACCCTGGTGCAGGTGTGCCGCGGTCAGTGGAAGAATCCGCGAGTTTCTCTGTGAGTTTCCCATTACGTCGTAGCTACTCGGTGCTTGTTGGAAGTTTAGGGGTTTTTTCGCTGTAAAAAGAAGTTTTCTTCCCACGCACAGCGGACACTAATGTTTTTGTCACTTTTTATGGAATCAAACTCAAAGTAAGGTCAGTACTTCCACGCTTTAAACGCTGCACGCTCATACTCTCTCTGCACTCGATATGTGATCCACTGTTGATCTGCACACAGCTGTTGTCACGAACGTCGCACTCGCTTACACATTCTCGCAAAAATCACGGTTTTAGTAACGCAGTAACGCAGCGTTCCTACGGGAAAGTAACGGTAATCTAATTACCGTTTTTGCAATAGTAATCCCTTACTTTACTCGTTACTTGAAAAAAGTAATCAGATTACAGTAACGCATTACTGCCCATCTCTGCACCCCACAATACGATACTCTCGCAGTTCACTTACAGTTTTTAACATTTTGCGATTTATCACCTTTTTTCAATATCAAATTATATCCACAAACTTTGCCAGTATTTGTTTTATCCAATAAGATAAACTTCACTGAGATTGTCGAGCACTCCAACATTAAGGCGGAGTCAGTCTGTCAGTCTGTGATTGAACGGGGTCTGGTTGGCCATTACATGCAGTCTGTTTCTCATAATGCAGCAATTAACTGTGATAAACTGGTGAAAATCACACATCAGTAGCTGTGATTAAAGACACTCAGCAACCTGCTGGTCTGTGGAAATACAACCAGCAGAGTCGTGTTCAATAATAATTCAATAATAAAAAGTGTTTGTGATTTTCTCAGGATTTTAGATTTAAGTGTATCTAATAAAAACTGTTATTTTTCTATGATGTTGCCACGCTGATACAGTGTAGCGCTGGATCAGTCCCCCCACACTGACAGGTTTACTATTTTGATTCAGGAAATCAGTGCTCGGTAAATGACATGCCAACTAAAACACAACAAAAACATTTATGACAAAGTGAACGTTGTGCAAATATTCACGGCAGGTTTCGTGTCCTCGTCTCCTAGGTTACTCCAATGCAACTTTCCTGAACAACAGCACCGTGCTGTCCTACCGGGGGAACGGTCGCATATCCCGCAACCTGACAAGCCTCTCCCTAAACCTGCGCACACGGAAGCGTAATGCAGCGATCCTACATGCCGAGGAGGGCTCCGCTTTCATCACGGTCTCCATCCAAGATGGTTTCCTCTTCGTGGAGCTTCAGAGCACCTACGAAGAGGAGGGCGTATCTACGGTCAGCCTGAGCAGCAGGAGCAGTGTCAGCGACGGCGAATGGCACAGTGTCCGCTTTCTCATGGCAGCACCGTGGGAGCAAACCTCTCGGTGGACTCTGGTGCTCGATGAAGACGTCGAAGAAGCCAGCACTTCCACCAGCCGAGGAGGCAACCTGGACTTCCTCAGAGAGGGGGTGGACATCTTCTTGGGGGGACTGGCCCCCCACACCGGCTGGTCCCTCGCCGGTTGTCTGGGCACCGTGGAGCTGGGTGGGATCGCCCTTTCTTACTTTGGCTCTTCTGGCGTGAACCTCCCCCGCATGCAGGAGGAGCAGTTCGTCCAGACGTCGCCGCAAGCGCCGCTCGTCGGCTGCGGCGGGGCCTCTGTGTGTTATCCAAACCCTTGTCTGAATGGCGGGGAGTGCCAGGACCTCTTCAACGCGTACAACTGCAGCTGCCCCGAGGGCTGGGCCAGGAGACACTGCGACTTCTTCTTGGACACCTGCGCTTCGAATCCCTGCGTTCACGGCAACTGCAGCGTCGCCGGGTGGAGCTACGAGTGCACCTGTGAGCTTGGCTACACGGGCGCGAACTGCGAGGAAGAGGCTGACATGTGCAAAAACCACCTGTGCGCCCACGGCGGCACCTGTCTGCACGGGCCCGACAGGTACGCCTGCCTCTGTGCGGAGAACTACACCGGACCTCTCTGCAAGTAAGTTTAGCTGTTTGCTAAGGTAAGTCGTAAAGCAGCGAAGCAGAGCAGAGTGAAATAAAACGTTAGTGGGCGGGTGTGCAAAATGCAGATGAGCAAAGAGGGAAAGAAATCGCCTTATTAATATTTCACTCTTCAAAGATGACTTTGTCTGTGAAGTGCAGTGAAAGCTGTGGTTAGAAACACAAAATGCACAAATAAATGCTACAAAATTGCACCAACAGGGGACTGCAGCACAACACAAACACAATTGTTCACTGCAAAATGTCTCCACATCTCTGCCTCTGTTCAGCATTTCAACCACGCCTGCGGTGAGCGCCTCAGAAGCTGCATTTCTATTCTAGTGTCAGCCAGAAAAAGGCCCCAGTCTGCTCACTACACAAGGCTCTCTGGTTCAGCGCCAGTTTCTTTCCCCCTCTGTCATCTCGCGTTCGCCTCTGAGACCCAGCGGGGGGAACGCCTCCAAGCATTTATCCTGTAAACACACAGCCTCTTGCATTTTGCCTCCGTTTTTTTGTTTCTTGCACACCTTTGCAAGTGTCTCGCTAAGCAAGCCACACCAGTCAAGCTATCTCCCTTTACTGGGAACATCCAGGCTGCTTTAAAGTTTGTGTGTGAAAACGACTTCCTTTTGTTTGTCTCGTTTGTTTGCGCCTCTTTCTTCCTCCCCTCACCATCTTTCTCTCTGTTTCCTCTGCAGCGAACGCGTTGAAGAAATTCCGTGGTACATTGTTGTCAAAAATGTGTGAGTTGTTGTTTTTTGGTGGCTTTTTTTACTATTATTATTTTATTTTTCACGTGTTCCCAGGTGTTTGTTTCCTGTTAGATATTTGTCTCTCAAATGTCAGCTGTGAAGCCTTCCCTCGTTTTTGTTTTTTGTGGAACAAAATGCAAAGCAAAGGCAAATATTAGCACTTTTAAAAGTGAGCCAACCACTCTTTCAAATGAGTGACAGCTGTAGTTTAAAATGATCAAATTGTTCAAATGAGAGTGTGTTTTGTAACCGTTGAGGGATGAGCTTCAAGTTGCCGGCAGAGCTGTTGATGCTTGAGGCAAACAGAAGGTTACAGAGGCCAAAGAGAAAGAAGTTGGCTTTTTCATTCCTGCACGTGTGATTTGACGTCCTGCTGGTGACTCGTTGCCAGAGGGCTATAATCTTGTTATCCTGGTCGCTTCTTAAGTCTCTTTGTCTCCCCTGTGGGGAACAGCAGGAGGCTGAATAATGCACCTCCCGCTCGGCCATCTCTTCTGCTTCCGGCAAACATAAAGCCAGCGAAACAAATCTGCTGAACATTTCAATGCGAGCTGCAGACTGACAAAGTTGTGCTTTAAACTTTTCCAACAGAAGGCCAAAGCTTCCTGTTTCTGTGTGCGGCGACGACACCAGAAATTACACCTGCTTCAATGGAGGCAACTGCACCGAGCGCGAGCTCTCCTGCGACTGTCCACCAGGCTTCATCGGGCACCGGTAGGAAACAAGACAAATACATATTGTCACCATGTCAGATTGTGGAATTACTGCAAGTTACAGCAACTCATCTATGAAGTGGCAAACGACGTAACGTCACAGATCACCAAGTCGCAGAGCGCTGAAGCTTTTGTGCGTAAAAGTCTCCAACGCTTCCAAACCTCCTCTGACATCAACATCGGCACAAAATCTGCGTGCAAGATTCCTCCGGCTTCCATGGCCGAGCAGCTCCTGTGCAGTTTCTTTGATCCGTGTAGTGTCTCACGTCATGCCTGATATTAGTGCCTCCTCCACCCAAAGAGGATAAATAAATGATGCAGATTCTCTTACCTCTTTTCCCCTAATGTAATGCTGGGAACTTTTGGGAACTATCCAATATTACACCAGGTTTAAGAACAATAGAACGTCAATAGAATTTGTGGACTCTATCTGCATTTCATTGAAGTGAGGCTGTGGTCTGAGTTCTTCCGTGATGCTGTGGTTTCAGGTGCGAGCAGGAGGTCGACGAGTGCAAGTCCAACCCGTGTCTGAACGGAGGCTATTGCCGCAACCTCATCAACAAGTTTGTCTGCGTGTGCGACATGAGCTACGCCGGAGACGTGTGCCAGACGGACGTAAGCGACATTTACTTTTACGTGGCTTTGCTCTTGTGGCAGAACCTCTTCCAGCTGCTCTCCTACCTGATCCTCAGGCTGGACGACGAGCCAGAGGTGGACTGGGGAGGAAACGACTGAGTCTGTGCGTGCACGTGCGTCAGGGTGCTTTCAAATGGGTGATTGATTGATCGGGCTATAATCCAAAACACTCCACAGAACTTCTCTAGTCTGTTACCACAGAACGACTTGTGCCTTAAAATTATACTATTAAATAAGCGGCACCTTATTAAATATAGTTATGTACCTGCATATATGCATATTATTAAACGTACATGTTGCAGTAGATGATAAGAAACAGTATCACAGACGAGGTGATGGTGTTTCGTCGCAGCTAAAGGTCATAACCAATCACAATTCTCTTGGCATCACCTGTCACGTTTCCCTCACCGACAGTACAGAGAAGAAACGGATGAATCTGAGGGTTATTGTTTCGTGTAGGGAAGCACTTAGTGAGGTGAGGAACATTACGGATACCGGAGTTATTTATACGGTTCCTCCGTGAAGCTATCCTGTCAGTCTCGTCTGAACTGGATTCTGGGAGCTCCGTGCGGATCCATTTGTGAACTATGAAAAACAGTGTTGTAGTTACAAAGGCACCTAGAGGGGCTAGAAGACAACAAGATGTCTCGCTTTGTTCTTGATGTGCGTTCAGAGCACTGCGCCGACTGACTGACTGACTACTGTGTGCTGTTTTGTACCAAAGAAGGAGTTTTTCGTCTCTAAAACACTTTGCTGTCTGAGCCGCAGATATTTTAAGCCTAAATTCTCTCGTGGCCCCGCGCCAACGCTTCCTATCAACATTCACCGCTCCTGTGGTCACCGTTTCGTTGCATTTTGTATGTCTCTCTCTCTCACTGTAGACTTTTGTGTGTTTATTGTTTGTCGTTCAGTCTTGTTGTGCTGACATCATGCTGCATGATCCATGTAACTTCTTGTTTGTCTGTTTCCTCCATCATAATCCATCGTTGTGTCCTGTCTGCCTGTCGTCTCTCTGTTTGTTCTTGTCAAATAAAAACCTTTCAGCCTTGATTGTTTTGTACTCGTCTGTCCTCTTTGTTTCTCTCGACTAACTTTTTCTTCACATAATCGCACATTTTGTCCGTTTCCCTTCAAAAATCCATATTAGGAGAAATTACAGCTGAAGTTCAAACTCTTCTCAGTGATTTTCTAAGTGTGTGTTTGCGTTTGAAGGAGTGGACACACTGAGGTCAGGTGGTAGCTGCCACACCAAACATAGACTCTTAATCTCATTTAACAAGATGCCGAGTGAGTTTATCCCAGAATAGCCACAAGTGCACACAAACACAGCGCACAGCTACAGCGTTTTTATCTGTGCATGAAGGACAGGCTCCCAGTTTTTCACATCTAGTCTTAAAACCGCTGTTTGGAAGTTTTGCTTTCTCATATGCCATCAGTAACAGAGGCACTGCTGCTGCACTCGAACCTCAGATTTCCCCATCCTGACACAATGCTCTGTGTTTTGACTGAATGACTGACCAATGTGTATGAAGGGAAGGCTTTAAATTATAGTTAAATGAATGTTTAATGCCGTACTTACCAGGGAAAGTCGGGTCTTTGCAGATATAGATGAATATAATGGAAAACTACCACAAAGGAAATTAAGCGGCAGTACATCCTGAGAAATTTACATCTATTTCTGCTAAAATTATTTTTACATTTCAAACATGAGGCAAATAAGGTGAAATAACTGCATAAAAATAGCTAAAATAGTCAGATATGGCTATAAAAAGGTAAATCTATGGATGCATTGAAAGCTAAAAACTATTACCAGACAGAGCAGCTGACGTAACAGAACACAGTAGTAGATAAAGACCATCACCATGAGAACAACGCTTTCCTTTTATACTTGTTATAATTTCTTAACAAGAGGGTTGGAAATATAAATATAATGGGACTAAATGATAATTAGGTCATATGGATAGTTTACTGTATCTGTGGGTTGGAACATGTCAGACGGGGCTGGGATCTGGTCACACATGCGTCTGCGACTCCTCCGGCCTCAGTGTCCTGAAGATTACCAGTGTAATCCTCACATACTTCTGTGCATGCAGCGGCCTCTCCGTGTACACCTGCTCTCTTCCATCTTGTATTTTTACAAGTCTGCGTGTGTGTGTGTGTCCTCTGCAAGCGCAGGTAGTTTCGGGGGGAGGAAATGGGAGGCAGTTTTTCAGCGTCGGCACTGATGTGGCCATCCTTGGAGCGCGAGATAAGCACAGAGGAAGAAATGTGCTTTGCCAGCAAAAAAGCAGCATCTGGCGCTGAAGTGCACTTTCAGCAGAGAGCTGGTGGCATTCACACAAGTTGGGTCTTCTTCACAGAAACCTATGAGGGCAGCTTATCTGGCAGCCACACACACACACAGCAGGCTGATAGTGCTGACAGCAGGGAAGCACTGCTGCCGCCGTCTCTGTGTGCGGAGCCGCTCTGCAGAGGCTTCAGGGTGGCCTCGACACGTACCTTAGAGACTGGTTAGTTAGACATCTCTGGGTCTGTGTGTGGCAGTCGGTGACTGATGGCGGGTCCTGGCTGCAGGCTGCTCCAGCTCGCTTGTGTCACACTCGCTCTGACAGGCGAGTGTGCTGCAGTGACAGGTAAGCACTTTCCAGGAGTCAACAAAGAACCTGTAGCGAGGGGGGAAGAAACTAATGTCTACAGCATCAAGCGTGAGCGCAGAAGTTATTTTTTGCCTCGGGATACGGATGGTTGTGTTTTTATTAGAATTATGTTTCCATGTTGATTGCTCGCTGTAAAGTTTGCTGACTTCTGAGATAATTTTTCGCAGCCCCGTGTGTCGGTTATGAAGATGCTGTCAGCAAGTGTTACCGAGTGAGACTTACAGCTGTTGTGCTGTTGTAGCAGGCGCTCAGAGAATCACAACTATCACACCAACCAGCACAGCTGATGTAGGTTTAAGGGCATCTGCTGCTCAGCTTCCCCCTGCTGGAAAGCTTAAGTACATCCTGATTCGTTGGGGTCTGACTGGTGAGCGGCTTCTGTGCGTTTGCGTGCAGGATGCTGCATTCTGCATGTGTGCGAGGCTCAAACGGCCACAAGTCTGAGTTAGATAAGAATATTAGCAAGTCATCAAAGTCCACAGATACAACTCAGACTCTGCAGCTTTCAGTGCTGCTTTGAAGGAGCTGTGTGCGTATGTTTGCTCGAGTTATTTTGGGCGTGTGTGTGTGTGCTGATGGGATCCTCGGCAAAGATTGCGCCTGTGTGTGTGATCCTTCACAGACGGAGCGTGCTCCACACAGCTCGCCGGTGACCGCCGTGCTGGCACCGTATCTGGTTGGCTTGGCAATCGCGGTGGCGATGCTGGGGCTGACGCTCGCGCCAGCCAAACTGCGAGAGAGGCGGCAGACGGAGGGAGGTTTGAGTCCGCAGCAACTCGAGGCTCCTGGTGGTCGCAACCCACCTGCTGAGCTGGGAAACACATCCATCAACACTTTGGCAGCACACTTGGAGCGCCTGGTGTAGCGTAAAGGAGTCAGGAGAGGAAGGGAGTGTGTGAGAAATGGAGGCGGGGGAATAAAGCATGTGTTCTCAAAAACATTGGCACGAGCCGTTTTTCTCTCTCTCCCTGACTCGTCCCTGTCTTTCTTCTCCTCAGCTGACCTCGAAGGGTTTGACCTCTGACCTCTTGCTGTCTATCAGTCTGGGGTCCGTCGTCCTGTTGCTGGCCATCGTCCTGACCTCTGTGGGTGCGGTAGTAGCCCTAAATCGCCGCGCCACCCACGGCACCTACAGTCCCAGCCGGCAGGAGAAGGAAGGGTCGCGGGTGGAGATGTGGAGCATCACGCAGCCGCCGCCCATGGAGAGACTGATTTGAGATGCAGAACGTGGTCCAGGTAGCAATGAAAAATAAGTGGTGCAGTTTGAACAGGAAGTCTGGAGCTCGGTGGAGACGCGGAGGCTCCACGTTAAATCACTGCCGCCTGTCTTTATTTGCATATATGCAGGAAGATCTCGGCGTTTTCATTTCCAGCACCTTCATCCATCTTTGTGATGCTTTGCACCTGGTTCCACACAAGCATACCCATCTGCGTGTGTCACATCTCTGTGCCTGATCCATATATTTAGGATTGATGGCAGCGAACGCTGAAAGGAAAAAAAACGCGCTGGAATTTAGGGCACATGAACGCATCGTCTTCAAGCCTCATTTGGAAACAAGTCAGGATAAACCTGCTACTGTTCTGCATGTTCTGTGAATGAATGAATCAAACATACTGCCCCGCCTCTCAGTAACACATCAATCATGAAAGCACCGCGAGTGTGTATAAGGAAGGGTTGGTTATGATCAAGTATATTAGAATAGGCCACGATGTCTGCACACTGGGCCCCTCTGCGGTGTAGAGGTGGAAGCTATAAAAGCTTCATGGGATTCGTTTCCAACAAGACGATTATAGAGTGTTTGTGTGTTTCTGATGAATCCACTTTGGTGCAAAGTTCATTTTTCAGTGGCAGCTCTTTAGTCCCAGATTCATGTTTTAGGATTAGTAGCATTATATTTGTCTAGGCAGCCATTGAAGTTGTACATACTGTAATGATGATTTTTATTACTGTGATTTTTCCATTTTCAACTTTTGAGCTCGATCAAAATGTTTATTAAACTGAGTTTGTTGTCATTCATTCGACTACTACAAAGCAGAACGTCTTACACTCATTTCCACGTCTGTACTTCCATCCTCGGAATATGGAAGCCCGTTTCCGCCACTAAATAAAAACCAAAACAGCTAGTATCCATAACTCCAAATTTCGAGTTATTTTCTCAAAATCTTGAGTTCGCTCTGCCAATCAAAAATCTACGTGAATGAGGTCGCTTTCTTGTTACCCGGAAGCATATGGCGCAGAGGCGCGCACTCAAAAACTGATCCCAACAAATTGGCGCTTTCGCGAGTGCGTTTGCTGATAGCAACACCACGTGATTCAGCTAATAACACGGATTTCACCATTTGTGAAGCCAGGCTGAAAACACTCAGCAATCTGTGCATTCACGACTGGATGTAATACCGGTAGCTTAGCTGTAGCATTTGTAGCTGAGGGCTTCAGCTTCCGGGTAACGAGGAAATGACGTCAGTCACGTAGATTACTGATTGGCAGCGCTAACTCGAAATTCCAAATTAATAAATCAAAATTTCGAGTTACTTTTCTCAAAATTTCGAGTTAATATCTCGAAATTTCAAGAAAATAACTCAGAATTTGGATCCTTTTTTTTAGTGGCGGAAACGGGCTTCCATATCGGAATGATTCCTGGGTTTCTTAAACTATTCTTGCTCCTCCCCCTTTAAGTAGCGTTTGTTCTTCTGATTGGCTGCCCCTCGCAAACACATTTGAGAAGAGTGCCATCATACAAACTAAACTGTGAGATTGTTATTTAGAGCTATAGCCTTGTTTATTGAGAACATCACCCAATGAAATGATTAAAACGGACCCACGCCACAGGAAGTCCCCGTGTGGTTTGTATCCACCATCAAATACTGATTCTGTCCACGTGAGCACAAAGCGTCAGGAGTCGGGAGATGCAGAAGCATCAAACAGTATCATTTATTTTCAGTTCACAGTGCATACATGGTGTGCATTTGTACCAGGTTACTCATCAATAGCACATTAGACTGACCTCAGTTACTTAAGACAGTTGTTTCCTCTGCAGTGGGAACATGCAAGTGTGCACAGTATCAGGAAAATCAATAAATGCCTCATCGAAGAGCTGATCGTCATTACGATTCCCAGACAGGGGGAGGGGGAAATATATATATTTTTAATTGCCGACTGTAACATTCAGTGTAAAAGTCGTGACATCGTCATCTTTGTAAAGAAGAACCTGTGCATGAACCCACACTCAGTAAAAGATGCTACATAATCCACCACCTCCCACTCACTGCAAATACACGCTTTCAGGACAACCCGAGTCCCGTTTACAGAGTCAGACACGCTCGGGGTTCTTTGTTTTAGTGTAAAGCTTCTCAAATGATCTTCACAACAGCAGCTGGACACTCGAACATTCCCTCTCACCCCTCCGCCGTTAGATCTACAGTAGCTAGTTTTGTTTGTTACATTTTACACGAAATGTTACATTTCACTCCAACACGCGACGTAAGCGTAACACACGAGACCGGATGTTCGCGTCCACCATTCTCAGTTTGATGGCGACGGAGGCGCGAAATACCGAAATGAAAGCAACAGAAAGCACAAGCAGCGCGTCCACGCGGCCACAGCCGTGTTTACTGTGTACGAGCAGGAGTCAGTACGTCCCTCTGAATGTGAACGGCTACATGGGACATTTGTCAATATCTCTTTTTTCCTCCAAAAATAAAATCTAAAACATTCAAATATTAGATAGAATTTGTTTTTACAAGATACAACACCGATCATATATTATCCATGTAAAATATACTCAAGCCAGCAAAAATACGTCTATTCAGCTGAAAATAACTTTTTCATTATGAAATCAACTCCTCTGAGAATTGTTCTTTTTTTAAATACAGAATAAGCTCAGCACAAGTTTTTTATTTTAAAAAAAAGAGCACACACAACATAAGGAATCCGCTAACAACCAAAGGAAAAGTACCTCATTTACAAAAGGATAAAGTAACCCCGAGATCTTCTCTTAAACACGAGCGGGAAGATTCCCAGCGACCACCGCAGCAAAGAAACCCTAAAAACACTGAGCGGAACCAGCTGAGCGCAGCCGAAACCCAACGACCAACGAAAACAACGCGAGTTCGTGTCAGGTTCGTTTCTCAGGTCCGGGCGGTGGTCAGAAACACGCACAGCCCAGCTTCCTACAGCGTACCTGCGTAAGGCACAGCACACGGACCAGCTTGCTCTTTAAATGTGGTTGTTTATTCGTTCGGGGGCAGAAAGCAGTCCAATCGTGACTTTATACGAAAGTAAAATCGAATCACTCTCAGAGAAACTTTAGTATTTGGCATGTTTGCATAGTACAGAAGTATTTTCTTAATGTTTACAGAGCACAGAGGGCAGCACACAAACGCTTCTGGAGTCTGTTTGGCTTTTTTCCTCCGTTTTGGATTCGCTAACCGATTCTTGGGCTTTTAGAAGCACGCCAGTGATTTTATGAGCAAATCGTTAACGCAGAGCAGCTCTCAGAAAGTGGAGAAATGGCTGCTATTAAACCGTCACACCGACTGGCGTCTGGCATAAATCATAAGAACAACGAACCATAAATGTAATATTCCCGAAAAGAAGAAGAAAAGCGCTCTGCTTCTCTCTGGGTTTGCGGTGACGCAGTGAATGACGGGAAGCCGCGAGGGCTGGACGCGGCGTTTCTCTCCACAGGAGAGTCTGTTACAGGAATGCTTCAGACTCTGTGCACATTACATCCATGTGGCTACTCTGAGAACTATATTGCTTCATTACAGTACAATCATCAACCGCTGCATTATAGTGCAGCGTGACTCCGACCCACGCACAGACCGTTATTCCCTGGTGTGAGAAAGGCGAAGAAAGACACGTCAGCAAATACTGTGAAAAGACCAAAAACCAGCCAAAGACTGAACACAGGAGTCTGATAGTGGCGAGACGCACAAAGCCTGATAGTTTTGGTCTTTTCAGGGGATTTGTTCATCGTAAAAATATAGAGCACCTCCTAGAAAGTTCACCTTTATTCACCCGCATAAAACTTCATGAAATCGGCAACAACTGGCCGTAATTTTGAGGTCAAAGTGAGAGTCGTGATGGGGGAGAAGCCTGGAGCAGGGATACTGGCTTTGACCTTTGACTGGGGTCTCTTCAGTGTGGAGAAAACAAAGTGTCCTGAGGAGATTTGGACATCACTGTGGACGCGACTGACAGCAGCTTAAAGCACATCATGTATCATTCATTATTCTATTAAATCGACAAAGGATCTGAGCGTCGCAGTGATTCTGATTACAAAGTACCTGCTGTGGCATCTGTAGATTAAGACACCAGAGTTTAAAAAAGAAATCACATGTCCGTGTAAGGCAGACATGTCACGCAGCGTACGGCGAGTCAAAAGGCCCGCCTCACCTGCTTTTTTGCTAAAGACTTTAGTACCTGGTAGGAATCATCAGCTGTTAATCCACATGTGCAAATTCATCATGTGAAATGATGAATTTGCCGCGACTTTATCGAAAATGCGTTTAGTGCATCGTTTGGGGTGAACGTGAAAAATACTAGACGACACAAAACGTTATTAAAGATCATTAGAAAGAAATACTGAAAATCTCCGTCTGCTGAAGTAACTTTTGTTTGCAGTTGTACTTTTTTAAACAAGTCATGAACTGGTGAAGCAGGTTAAACGAGGATGGTAACAGTTCGGCTGTGGTCTGTGGTTTTGGATCACAGTTCACGAGACGCTGCACTTGCATCCGATTCCAGAGGAAAGAGCCGACGACGTTTAGTTGATTTGTTTTTTTCCAATCGCTATAAATCAGGTTTTAAAATATGCAGACGGCTCATGGAGGGAGATCTCTGTGGCGCACCGCGTCCTCTTCCTGCTCCTCACTCGGTGGCTTTTTGTTTGTGTTGGCAGGTTTGGACGTATGCTCGGAGCCGAGTGTCGAGATTAAAAACAAAGGGAAAAAGAATCGTTTTGTTGCAGATAGCTGCTAATCGTAAAAGAAGAGTAAACCTGCTGCGTTTTACAGACTCAGGAGTCGTCTGCAGCTTTGCCCTGCACCTGGTGGTGACTGTTGTTAACTTGCGAGAGCTGCAGGCTGGTGTGGAGGACCGCGCCGAGGCAACACGTGGAGTTGATCTCCTCCAGGAGGCCTTGATCCTGCGCCGCGGGGGCCCCCGAGCCTTTACCCTGACCCAAACACAGGCCGAGCCCGAGGAGCCCCTCTTTGGACATCTCCTTCTCCCAGGGGACCTGCACGGCTGAATGGCTGGTCCTCGACGGGCTCCCCATGCCCTCTTTGCTCTCCCGCCTCTGGAGGGCCTTCTGCTGGTACTGCCTCGTCGTCTCCTTGGACATGACCTTCCTCCTGAGCACGTAGGTCGAGGCAGTCTGGTTCTTGGCCTGCTGAGGCTCCGAGCCGCTTTGAGGGTCCGAGATGGTCCGCGCCCGCACCCCCGGTGCAGGAGAGCAGCTTGGGTCAGAAGCAGATGCTGAGGAACTGTAGGTTTGTGCGAGAGTGGGGGACGACCGCAGAGGTGCGACTCGATGGGACAGCGTTGGCGAGTAAGAGAAACAATCTCCCGGTTTCCACGCTGTAGGCAGCGGGTCGGGGTCGGACTGATGAGGATTCGGCACTGAGACGTTGGCGCTCTGGACTGGTGGGCTAGCAGCGGGCGCCGCAGGGACTGCTGCGGATTTGTTTGACATCTTCAGGCTGCTCTTGGTGGGCTGCCTGCGTGGGGACGGTGGAAGGTGTTTCCCGTGGACCACAGTGTCATCCTGACCCGTATTCCACCCGCTTTGATCGCCGCCTCCACTACAGCTGCTCTCATCTGCAGGTCTGGACTCGCTGCAGGGCGTGGGCTTGGTCTGGCAAACAAGAGGCAGGCGAGTCACCACATGTTCACCCTCGCTGTTATTCTTTATTGACTAATGCATATGATGACCTTTGACCTCAAGTCAGAATGAAGCCGTCTTTAGATATGTTGGATTTACTCAAAACTTAGCAAATAAAAAGGTGAAAGCAGACGCAGAAAGCATTTCTATTTCCTGTAAAAAGAGACTCGTCCTACTCTACATTTTCTTGCGTACCGGGGCTTTGTAGTCTAAATCATCCACGGACAAGAAGAAGTCCAGACTCTTGGCGGCACTGAGTCTTCCTTGGTCCATCGTCGTGGTCGTCAGAGAATCCAGGATTTCTTCCAGAAGGTTCATCTGGCCCGACTGAGAGGAGTCGATGTCCAGATCGAGAGAGTACGAGTCATCGCTGTCCTCGTTGTAGGACGGCACGTCGCCGCTGTCCTCTGAGGAGACCCTGCGTTTGGAGGAAAAAGAGCGAAACGTCCGATTACCCCTTCATCTGTGTGCACGCGCGTCCAAGAGATCATTTTTCACAAGATAACCACGTTTTTATGAGAGGGTCAAATGCAATATGCTGCTCAACATCATACAAATGACATCACAATTCCATCAACGTGCTCCTGCCCAGTGTGTCCACTAGGGGGCAGTGTCGCCATGAGGGAAAAAGAAAAAAGGAGGACAAAAGCACTTCTGCACATAACCAACTTTTGAATCCATCACCCCAAGTTGTCATATCTTGACATATCGATCCAAAACTGAAAATGGCTTCACTCACTTGCTTGCATTGTCCAGCTCCTCATCATCAAGCCCATAGCCCAGCTCTCGAGGGCCCATGCTCATGGGAGACTTGCTGAAGTTATGCTGTTAATGAGAATAAAAAGGCAGGAGGATGTAGTTAGAAAGAAAAAAATAACGAGATAAAACAATAAAAATGGACCCGAGGGGGGTTGGGGGGGGGTGTCTCAGCTTCTCAGTAAATAACACAAGACTGCTGATAAACACGAGTCCAGACAGAGTACGGCGTTCTGCTGAGGTGCAGCTTTTCATAAAAGTACGACTTGGGATTCGACAGAAAGAAGAAGAAAAAATGAGTGCGTGTCTGGTGGGTCCCCATAAGACGGGACTAATAGCCTGTTTTAACGAGCCCGCGTCCTCAGGGTGGAGACTAAATTTGTCAAATTTGGGTCTGGGGATAAAAATCTTTAAGATCCCCTGCAGTGTTTTATCAAACTCAGCATTAAACATGAAGTAAAAGGTGCTGGAGAGTCAAGATACGGCCAGCTACACCAATAACTTGCATTATGGCACCAGTGCATTTGACACTGCAGCGTGGTGAATGATCTGAGCGCACTGCGGTCGTCTGACACGGTGGTTTAATAAGCCACCTGTGTACCGTGTTTAATGGGCGGGTTAGGGAAGAGACAGAAGCTTTACAGCGCAGGGGCAGGACTCTCCCCGGGGGAGCCCAAATCTGCCCCGGGCCACTTATTAACATGCCTTCCACTAAGATGCACATGTTCCTCTCACTGCGTTCATGTTCCCTGATGTTAACTCATCTCACGCTTTCTAATTCACACTCTTTACATTTTGCTCATTTAGCTTTCTTTAACAATATCTGTGTTGTCTTTAAGCGCCCGTGGGTGCAGTTACAGCACCGCCGCAGTGGGTTACAGCGATGTTTTCTCTGCTTTTTAATACCACTTTTAGGCTCCACCTCTCTGCACGTTTCTCTTTAAACTAACGTAAGCTGCGTTATCAAAGGCCGTCACCCAGAAAAAAAGATGTTGTTCAGCCTCAAAAGTGATCAGAGTGTCAGGAAGGAACTCTGAGGATGATTGCGATCGTGCACCGTGACTCAAACGCCAGAACAAAGAGCGAGAGAGGAAGGTAAACGAGTGAAAACGGGAAGGAAGGAAATGTAGAGGTGAGGCAGGATTCCTCAAAGCCCCAAAGAATGATGGGAATGGTGTGCGAGTGTGTGTTTGAGGGGCGGGGGCAGTTTGGAGGGGGTCAGTATTGGAACGGTGAAGCAAGCCGGTCTTGATTAGCTGACGCAGTGCCAGCCAGACAGGCGGAATGTAACGTGTGGCTGCGCTGGCCTCATTTAGGGCCTGTGTGCACGCACGTGTGCACGCACACACACACGCATGCACACACACACGCATGCACACTATTACAAAAAAAAAAAACACACACAAAGAGTTAAAGTGCCATTTTCTCCATAAAAGTCAGCCGAGGAGATGTGTGCAGTAGCCACTTAAGCCTCTCAGCCATCGGGCTAAACACAAACACATGTGGTGGCACTGCTGATTGGCCGAGCCGCTCCCCTTCTATGGTAGCTTGGAGCTATAATGAAAGAGATTTCAGAGGGGCTCAGGCCTGGGATCCCTAAACAGCTTTTAATGGATTCCTGTGTCAGGGCAGTAAATCTGGGGCCAGGCCGGCACGCCAGCCAGCAAAGCACGCCAGCAGAGCGAGAGATGCACCTGTGAGACACTCGCGGAGCGTCGGCTTCGGACACAAAAATACTTTCTTAAACACTACAGACGCATGTTCTATATCCTTTATGAACGCAGCTCCTCTCTCTGCGTGTAGGTGTTTATTAAAGCGACCGGACACAGGTCACGACGCCCGGCCTCTGATCTCGGTTACAGCTCTGTCTACACAACAGGAAGTACCGCAGGGAGCAGTAAATAGATGGGACGTCACTTCACGGCTTTATCAATTTGTCATTCCCTCTCTTCACTGTGACCCTCAGAGCAACAGGAAAGACCAAACTATTTACAACAACGAGGCGTTTCACAATAAAAGAGCAGGGGTCGCTTTATCACTTCTTCTTCTTCTTCTTCTTCGTTTCTTTAACGGCCAGCATACTGAGTTCATTTAACCGCCGTCATAAATCAAAGTGTGCATTTGGTAGTTACTTGATTACCGGCTCTGCGGAGCTGTCACAACCAAGAGCAGCGGTTAAAATCGGAGCTCAGAAATGAGATTGGCTGCACGTCGATGTGAACAACAGCAAATAAAATATAAATACAGAGACATGCACGCTGAGATATTCCTAACCAGTGCAAACAGGTCTGCTGTTACAGCTGCGACAGCTCTGTCACCGTCCCACATCGCCACAGGCCTGACAGGACCGAGGAGAGCACCGAGCAGGAGAACAGCACATTATCATACCGCTCCTTCATTAGCTTCTCGCTGTCGGCTAATGGGAAGCTGAAAGGCGAAAATGAAAAAGCGATTCTCGCTCCACGCCTCCCGTCTTTCATTTCCTTCCCTCCATCACTCGGCCGTCAGTGACAGATGTCACCGTTTCCGTCTGTCGGGCTCTCCGTTCCTTCCTCCTCACCACGACAAGCAGGAGTCGCGAAAATAATAAAAACAGGTTATTTAAAAAAACTCTCGGGGGTTTGTCAAATTAAAAACAAGGATCGGCGGATTTTATGGACTTTCTTAATGCATTACTACTGGAACTGAACTGTAATTGTAAGCATGGCGACTATAAACAAGCTAAGATTACATCGAGCAAAGACACGCAAAGAAGAAAAACTCCGATTCGATTCATTTCTTCAGTCGGGGAAAAGGTCGCCACCGTGCTTCTGACAAGCTGTGTTTGGACAAAGTTGGTCTCTCCTCCGCTTTCCTTCCCTGCATGACCAGTTATACAGAACAACTCTCTGTGACAGGGCCAAACGCTAGTGGGCTTTAATAGCTGGTTGAACATTATACATTTCATATGGTATTTCAGAGCGGGCACTAATCTCACAGCTTGGCAGTGTATGTAAAGAGATTCCAGTAAATGCAAACAAACCTCGGGGAGAAGCAAAGCCTTTGCAGAAGTACGGCCAAGTGTCTGCCTGTTTAAGAGCCGCTCACTCGAAAAAGGGAGAGGGGGAAAAAAGCGGCGTTTGAGGAGCGATCCACTGCTCCTCTGTCCAACTGGCTGTTGCTGAAAGCTTCCTTTTCACTCAAACCAGGAGCCGTATAAAAGAAGACGAAATGTGCATTATGCTCATTCTGTCAAACCAAACACCTCAGGTTAAAAAAAGAAAAATCGCCAGGTGTCCTTCAGTGGGTGCGATGCAGTACTTTGAAGCTTCCAGGAGATGGCACTTTGGTTTCAGCCAGGAAGCCGGCGGGTCTCTGAAGACCTTAGAAACTAAGTGGAGAGGAGACTGCACATGCATGCAGATACCAGGGAAGCACACAGAGCAACTGTACGCTAACACATCCAAACTGCTGCTACTAATGCGCAGCGTTAATCTTATGATGAGTATAACAAACCTATTCTCCACTCAGAGTCACATTTAAAATTTAGATTATTGAGCTGTGACACTTTCAGATCCAAGCACTTTACCCAGACGGGTCTGTGTGCTGTCCCCGTTAAAGCATCTTCATTTACACAGAACATAAAGGTAATAATGTCTTTAAAACACATATCAGTAAAAACACGTTTGATCTCGGAGACAAATGATAGCCTTTCATTGTCGCACGCACACATGCACACATGCACACATGCACACATGCACACATGCACACACTCGAGTATCCTGCAGACTTTGTTCCTGTTTTACATCTGTGCTAGCTTCCTGTTTCCCTTCAACTCTGAGCTGGCATTTCTCCTGCTTCACCAGGTGAAGAGTCCACAGCCCGGGGGCTGAGCCCGGCCATAAGCCTGCTGGCTGTCATTGCCCATAACGCTGTCCCGACCTCTGCTCTCCTCTGCACGCCTAACAGCTGTCATTCAGTTGCCTCCAACCTGAGGCGAACTGATAAATGCATGTTTGTGCACAGCACTCAGATACAGCCTCACATACTAAAGGGATGAGGTACAGACAAAGTTTCTATTCACAGATGTTTGGAGCACAGTGCCACATGAAACACACACACACACACACACACACACACACACACACACTCACACACACACACACACACACACACACACTCTCTCTCTCTCTCTCTAAGCTAAATCTTGAGCAGAAACTGGTGCTCACAGGAAACCATACAGGAGCCAGAACACTGGCTGTTTGTTGCCCCGTTCAGCCTCGTTTCTGTCAAACGAAAGGATTACTCCCACATTCTTAATCAACACGCTCACCAAACACTACAAATCACCCACAGTGGCGGAAGCAGCTGAAATATGAATGCATATGACAGCAGCACTTCCTCTCTGGTACACGTGTTGGCTGATCAAATAGAATAGGAATTTGGTAACTCTGATTATTTCGCTATGATTAATTAAAGGAGCTTCTGCGGGATCATTCGTTTCATTTCAAGGACACACGTTGGCGTTTGCAGCGTCTCTGCAGCTGACGTGTTTCAGGTGGACGGCGCTCCGACGGTCACTCGGTTAAATGTACGGTGGAGGCGTCGCTGATGGGTTTAGTGCACGCAGCACAAAATGCTTTAATAACAAATTAGCTGGTAATATTACCTTTATTAGACGTGTAACAGCAGTGTATTCTCTCCTGGCTCAGTGACGCACTGACTCCACTTGTTGGTCAATTAAGTGCAGAAATTAAGGAAAAGGTGCAGAAAATCTCTCAAAATAATAAAAAACAGACGCTCATGTTTCATGATGTGTTTACCGGATTGTTTTTAAAGCAAAACTCTTTGCCAGTTTAATAAGTACACTTAAAATAAGTCTGCATGAACACACACATTCATGACGGTGTTACTTTTTACATTTTCACTGTAGGTTTTTATCGCCTTGCACTGAAAGCTATTTTTAATCATCGTTTTACCCTCATTGATCTTAAAAGTGCACAAATATTTACAAGGATTTTTTTTGCACGGTTGAGACAAATGTTTGCTGTGTGGTTAGAGACACGACAAAAAACCCCTAAAGATTAAAAAAACTCTTTTAATGATGAGCGCGGGCCAAACGTGCGGGCGCGAGCGAGGGAGGCGGATCAAGGTGCTTCTTTTCCACTTTACTTAACCGTTATTTAACTGGGTTAGTCCCACTGAGATCAATTTCTCGTGCGAGGAACACCTGGTCAAGACGTTTGTGGGCAGAACAACAGCACGAACATTTCATAAAAAGCTGAAGAAAATAATTTAAAAAAGAGACGAGTGAGACACGGCGAGCGCGAGAACAACGGTGACGCTCGTCTTTAGATCAAATGTAAATGTGCTGCACTAAGCGGTTCAAAGTATAGAAATTACTGACGTAGAGAAAAAACTACAGACTATTTGTTCAAAATACAATAAAATATTGAGGCCTGCACCTGCAGCCGAGGATTTATGTGCATGAATATTAATTAATATCCATTTCATCAATTAAACCAAGTAGTGTTTGCAAGTGCTTTTGATTTGTGTGAATTGGTTAATATGCTAATAGAGAAAATCAATATTATGAGAGCAAAGAACGGGAGCATCATCGGGAAGAGAAACTGATGGACTACATCTAAACACAAACACACAAAGCGGCGCTGTGGGACACGCCGTCCTGTGTCCTGCGTGTCCCTCCTCCAGCGGTCTCCAGGGACCCGTTACTGTGGCAATGAGCGGGCCTCGGCGGTACGAGCGGGGCTGTATATCCTGAATGTTTGTGGGGGTGCGCGCGCATGCCGGCTGGGGGGCGGGAGGTGTCCGAGGAGGCCTTTAGAAAAGCCCTAATTGCCGTTCCTCTCTTCTCCCCGGCCGTCACACCTTCCTCTGCGCTAAGACTTTCCAGCCTCATCACACACACAGGAAATACAACACTAATTAGAGACAGCACAACCTCTCCTAATCACACTCTTACACGACTGTGACCAAAATGTCAGAATGTGCACGCAGGCGTGTTTGTGTGTGTGTGCGTCTTTAAAGCTGGGAACTGGGAGTCCATATATTCGTTTAGCAATAAGAGGTGGAAAAGCTCCAGCCTGGACCAGCCGAGCACAGACGCGAGGCAGGAGCAGAAGCAGCATCCTCGAGGCTGTGTGCATTTGTTTAGCACAGATGTGTGCGACTCCAACGGCGCGATGCTAAATCTACACATTTTCATTTACACCGCGCTGCAGCGTCTAATAGTTAAACTACAGAGTATTTTCTCCTCGCATATTTATTGATGAATGTGTGTTTTGTGCGTGTGCACGCTCTGCACACAACAAAGAACAAAAAAAAAAAAGTGCTAGCACTTATGGTGCACAAGCAAATTCTTCAGAGGAAACGCTGACCAGCAGATGAGCTGATTCGACTGTCCGTGCTGTTCAGAGGAAAACACTGAATGTACAACACGAGCGCATTGAACGAGGAAAAAATGCTTATCGTTACATTTGGCACCCTGACAAACTACTGTACTTCTGAGAGATGCTACAAGAGAGACAGAGAGCTGGGGGAGAACGAGGGAGGGAGGGGAGTCAGAGAGATGTGGGGGGGAGGGAGTGGACTGAAAAGAGTTCAGAGGAAAAACACTGAATCCATTCTGGTCAAGTGAAAGTGAGCTCTGCTGTAATCAGTCAGTGTAAATGTAGTTAACTCATTTACTGATGTGTGTGTGTGTGTGTGTGTGTGTGTGTGTGTGTGTGTGTGTGTCATACCCGTCTCATCTTCTGCAGTCTCCTTGGAGACAGGCTCTTGGTACTGGTTGGAGATCCTGGATAGACCACGATCCCCTCCTCTTCATCGTCCTGACAAAGAAGATGAATTTCGGTTACAAAACAGGCGTAAATATCGACGTCCGTGCAAAACAGCAACGAATGCAACGAAGCCGTCTGATGCCGCCTCGCAGTAACGTTACGTTAAAGGTTAAGCGATCAGTCTCTGGCTGGTTTTCGACAAATCCACGTGGCTTTACCTGGTTTCCTCTGCGTGACACAGTTTCAACTATACGTGGACGCTTTGTGATGCAGAAAATACTCAGTGCACCAAATTAGCCGGAGAAAAAAGAATCACGAGCAAATACACGTAACTGCTATTAAAACTGATGAGAGTCTGGTTGTTCTTCAGTCTCAGAGCCAAAAACAAACTTTTCACTTCTACGAGACATTTTTCAGCACGAGACAGATGGATGCCTTTCGCTCTGTCGCTTGAAACATTTCCCCCTCAGTTACGACAACAACAACCACGGTAACCACCTCTGACGCATCGACATGCTCGTGCTTTTAGGGCCCCCGCTTGGGCTCGTGCAGCTGGCAGCAAAAGAAATCCGGTGCAGTTTGAATCGCATCATAAATTAATTTCTCTAAAAAGGAAACGTGTTTAAGCGGAGAATCAAACACTTTCCGCACCTCTGTTTGCCGCCGCTGCGCCCTCCCCTCCTGCTCATCATCAGCACCCTGAGTCTCTCGGTTTCCCACTGACAGATCAAACTGCTATTGCCTTATCAAATCCATCAGGCTTATGGAAACATACACCTCGTTACATTAGCTTTGAGGAAATCACAGGCTCGCTGATGAAATATGCAGACAATAAAGAGAGAAAGAAGGGGCTGCGGCTCGGATGACATGACAGGCCATAGCCAGAGGGGCGCTGGTTAAAAATGTACAGCCCTGAACAAAGCGCTAAGCAGGCTTCAACAGTCATTAAAAGGCCCCTACGTCAGAATCACACACTCCATGTAAAGCAGCTTTCCTGTCTGTTTCTATGAGGGAGGCATGTATCCATCCAAGGGCCTCCCAACAAAATGATGTGTGCGCGGGTGTGTTTGCACGCCCCCGACAGCGTGCGAAGGTCCGGTGCAGCTCACCCTTGCTTTAAGTATGCCCCTAAAGTCCCGGATCCCCTTCTTAGCATGAACCTTGGCCTAGGAGGGAAACACACACACAGTAAGACACAGATTACACACAAAACATGTTGCATTAACATTCTGTTCTGGTTTCATGTAACATCAAGAAATACTTTGATCCCCGTGGCAAAAAAACATGCAGACAAGAGGCGGGATGAGAGAGCCTCGCACATCCAGCGGGGCACCCGGCCACCCTACCGTAGGCCACATAACAACACGCTCATCTAATATTTACTAGCTGTGAACAATTCTCCTGATTGTTGGCGACTCGTCGGCCAAGTTTGAAAAAGTTCATTTGAAAACCTTTAAAAACATCTTTAAAACCTCTTTTTCTTCCAGGTTTGAATCCTTGTTGTGCACAAATGCAAAGCAACACTTTACCTTTGACACGGCTGTGTTGAAGAGCGCTCCTCCTCTCTGTAACACACGGAAACTGTCAGTCAGGGACGGGCGCTTGGGGCAAACGCACAAACATTCAAAAGAACATTTGAATCAATTACTGCTACAGCCGCAGAGATGCGGCTTTATCGACTTTCACTGCAATCAGTCTGGCGACAAATGAGTTCCGGCTCACGTTAAACCACACCGGGCGATCGCACCGATTGATCGGCTCCCTATGTCACTCGCCACACGTTGGCCGCAGCACGACTTACAGCGCACACCTTAGCTACAATCTACAAAACAACACAGCTGCTAACAGCGACGCATAAACACCAAACAGTATCAGCGAGCAGCGACAGACGACGTGGTTTTATTTAGAAGCAGCCTAGAACAGTGATAGAAAGGATGGTATGTGATTGATTCGTACTTTGAGTTCTGCACACTGACATTATGGCACCCAGCATCTCTCGCCGCCTTTCTTCTTTGTCTCTCCGATTTGCTGCTTTTTTCCTTTGGCGTCTCAACTCTTTTTCTCTCTGCTGGGTCTTTAGTGTAAGCACAAAGCGTCGGCTAAACGGCTAAACAGAGTAAATGGCAGGCAGCGTTTCAGAAGTTGGCAGAGGGAGAGGAGAAGAGGGGCCGAGGTGAAGGCCCCTCTTATAGATCCCTGTCAGTCAGGAAATATGAACTTTAACAAACCTTTGAAGAGCACTCTAGAGGACTAATTCAGCCTTAGCTGACGGCTTTGGGGGGGGTGAGTGAGAGAGGGAGAGGCCAAGGTTGTGGTGAGGTGGGGTGGGGGTGGGGGGGCTGTGACAGAAATGAGAGAGCGAGACAGACGGATAAGAGAAGAGGAGGAAATGGCCAGAGAGAGATGAAGGCGGGAGAGACGCGTGTTCTCGGCGTGGTTCAGCGGAGTAACGCCCGTGTTTGCTGCCAGATCAACACGTCATGTCGGAGGACGTCTTGTCACGTCAAATCGCTTCCGTCTCCCTCCCCGTCCGTCTCCGCTGTCCTGCTGCACGCGCCGCTTCACACGCGCCCAACTGCACTCGAGCTCGATCTGCGCGTTCAGGCGGCGCCTTCATTCCAAAGGCAACGGCGAGGCTTCAAACGCCAAGTCGCGCCTGTCATGCTTTCAATTAAGTATAACTCGGGAATAATATATATAAAAATAAAAGCACTGGGAAAGGTATAGATATAGATACAGCATGTTCGGTAAATACCTTTACGGTGTGCATCCACTGCTGGTAAGACCGAGAATTACCTGACAGGACGTATAAAACAGGACATGTGATTAATCGTTCAGGGTTCGAAAGAAGCCCCATCCTGGCTGCTGGAAATGCAGCCACAGTGAAACATCGTTATGCTTTTGGTAAAATAATCGACTGTTAATTTATTTTGATCATGCAAACAATAAACAGCAACATTTAGCAAAGAGAGAAAAATACTACACAAAATAAAGTTAATATCACATCATGACATTTTCTAGAGACTTTCACTTAATTTCAACATTTTCATGTCTTTATAGTTCGAGAAGATCATATTTTTAACTCTTTTTGAACTGTTTTCTGTTGGACGTTGCTTCAGCTTCACTCCATGCACACAAACACTGAAGCTTTTTCTTGCAGTACGGACCTTCACTTACAAAAACCCTTCAATTATAACTTCTTTAAGAACAAACATACTCTGAATATTTCCTGGCAGTTCCTTATTTTTTGCTTTGAATAGAATTTGTGCTGTTTGGAATTTCACTAGATCGGCACATTTCAATATTTCAGACTGCAGTAACCTGTAACCTGCAGCGTGGATGATTCAAACTGCGTTTTTTGAAGAGTACAAAGTGGATGTAATGTAGTTTTACAGTTGTGGCCCCAGACCTCTGCACAGTAGCTTAAGTAAGGTGAAACCAGTGAACAGCAGAACATGGAGGCATGTTCTGTCTAATACCTGCTTTGCCTTGTTTAGTGTTGAGTTGAAGAATTTTGGGCCCAAACTGACCCTTGGGGTACATCACAAGCAATGTGCACATAGGGAGCATTTAATTTCACAAACTGCTTCCTGTCAGTTAAATAACTCTGGACTCGATCTAAAGCGACCCCTCTGACACCATAACGTTCCAGTTTTCTTATTAATATATCCTGATCTATAGAGTCAAATGCCTTTGTCATGTCTATGGAGATTTTCTATAGTTCTCAGGCTCTCCTATCAGACCACAGTGTGGTCGGGGTCAGAGTTCACACTGAAAAGCTTAAAAGCACGACGGCAGCAACATCTGGATGGCACCGCTTCTTTTCTTTACCGTCTAAAATCTGTGTTGCTGCGATTATATGATCAAATTTGTCCTGCGAGGCTTTGTTTTAACAGGAAACAATAAGCTCTTTGGTTTGCACTCTGCTAGGTTCACACGTGCGTTTTATTATCGGCCCGAGAACAAACAACACTCAGGATGCGTGTGAAACTTTAAACCTGAGAACAGCAAAGAGCAACTGCAAGTCATGACATCGGTGTCACTTATATAATAATCAGTGCACTAATATTTAAAATCGACATGGTTGCAGCTGCGATATCTTACAGCAGGCCTCAAACACTGAGTGAACATTTCAGTTTTTTTAAAAAGGCTTCTAATTATTTTCAGTTTAGCGGCCTCACCTCGTTCTGTTCGCTGATACTTCCTGTGCGTTGCATTAAAATATGGCAAATAAAAATAACGCAGCTAATTGACAGACAAGTCCAGCAGTACTCACTTCCACAGAAGCCCCCCTCTGTGATCTCTTCTTCAAACACGTCAGTGAAGCCACGGCCTGCGTTCAATTTGGCCAGCCGTCCGTCGATGAACTGCAACCATAAATTTAAACATGCTTATTAAAGAAGGGAGCCGGGGGAGGGGGTGGGGGATGTGAACACACTCACACAGATACAAACACTCCAGCAGCCACAGAGGGGTGTTATTAATCCTACCTGACGGAAACTACATCCCAAGATTAGTTGGGCTGCAGGTAATAGGGATTTGGTAATGCGGAGCAGGTGAGGGATTAGAGCAGCAGACGACGTGCTACACTCTGTCTGAGACACGAGGAAGTTTCATTTCCTCCCTTTGTAACGTGGCGAGCAGAAAAACTCGCACTCGTAAATATGGACTTAACAGCTAGACAGCGACACGTTTCACGAGCGCAGGCGCGCGTAAATATGTTACGCAACCACAAGCGCAACACAAACGTTTGCAAACACAAAGTAAACATTTAAGATGAACAGAATAAACAAACAGCATTCTTTAAGAAGCATGAAAGTAAACGGAGTCGCCCAGACTCAGGCTGCAACTTAAAAAAGCAGAGACGGGAAACTGAATTATACGTGTAACAGCTACAAAGACATCAAAGGCTTTGTTCCTTAATATTTTGGCCTATCATAAGATTTGTGGTGTGCCAAGCAGTGCAGATTCTTATTAGTTCAATGTTTTATGGCTCCGTGTTTGGGGTTTTTTAGGGGAAAGAAACTACAAATTACATTTCTTGCGCAAGTGGTGCGTTTGTGTGTTATCTCTCT
>NW_024582534.1:172092-186280 GCF_018398535.1 Haplochromis burtoni | reverse complement strand
ACACACACACACACACACACACACACACACACACACACACACACACACACACTGCAGTTTTAACAAGTCTGCTAAGAGTCGTTAAAACTGTGTGAAAATGCAGAAAAGTCAACTTTGCACAGGTTTGATTTTCTTATCTCAAACTTAGATGTTTACATTTTAAACTTGTGTGGAGGTTGGAGGGAAAAGTAACAATGTGCCATTGTGCTTATTTAAATAAATAAATGCATATAATGATATGCAAACATATATATCTGCATCTGCATTTAAAGCTGGAATTTTCACTAATTATTTCCATTAATTAGTGATCAACACCTACTACCTTTCAAACAATGTTTAAGGATTTTAATAACATACGAGCACAGAGGCAACATGCTGCCGTTTGATTTCCAAGCGGTCCCGTTTCCACCCCTGAAAGTGTGGCCAAAGTATAACAGCAGCAGAGGCTGTTCTTGGGTGCATGTCTTCAGGGACAGCCTGCTAACTAGCGGCCGACACGTCGACCCGCGCCCACGGTCAGAAGAGCTGGAAACTCATCATTAGATCATTTTAATGAGAGGTGAGAGCGCCGCCTCCAACCGGTGCTCTGCTTCATGGCTGGCCCAATTAGCGCAGATAATCAACCCAAATCATCACCCAGCCAGAGCCTCCGCTTACACTCCCCACCCCACCCCCAGCCATATTACCTGCCTCATTGTGGGCCTTAATTAGACATTACTCATCAATGGCAGCCTGTGATCAACACACTCTCGCACACATGCAAACCAGCACTTCAAATAAATAAATTAAAAACAAAAAACAGTCATTCTGGTGTTCAAGCGCGTGAGCATGTCCATAAACACAAGAACGAAGACACAACAGACCCTTTTCATACCGCCTTAAATAAGGGTGGTGGGGGATGGTTAAGGTTACAGATATAACCAAGGTTCTCTGATTAGCATGTCTCACTCTTGGAACCGCCCATTAAAGGAGCTCGACACCAGGACGGGTGCTGTGCCAACTTATACAACCTGATGGTGGTGGGGGGGGAGCTAGCTTCTGCTACTATAAGCCATGACAAATAACTGGCCACCTGATCCAGAACTATCCTGCCACCTGTGGTCTGGCTTTGGGTCCTTGGACTACAGGTTTCTGGGACCTCTGGACAAACAGGGGAGAAGGCAGAGCCCAGGACATCCCCACCTGTGTGCATCACTGGGACTAAAGCAGGCGAGAGCTGAGGCTTCTTTGGAAAGTAGAGTTTCAGTGCCTCATCAACACTGTGCTTCTCCTCACCGCTGTCTTTACATGGAGGTGTTGGGCGAAGAGTAAAGGAGGTCCTTTACTAATAGAATAGGATGCTGCGTTCTCTCCTGAAGATCCAGGACTTACGCCCAAGTAGCCTGTACGACCACTACTGTACGCAGGAAACATGTTATAATACAGCATCAAGAATAAAGGGAGGACTGTAGACAATGATGTGGCTTCACCATCTGTCTCCATAATCTGGTCTAATAAAACGTTTGAATGTTGTTTGAACTGTGCGACTTCTGCTAGAGATGGCACGATACCACTTTTTAATGCCCGATACATCATGAATTTGGATATCTGCCGATACCAATATGAATCCGATATAACCTGTTTTTAATCAATAAAACTGTTTTTTAATATCTTGCTGCTTTTTGTATAAGTTCATCTCAAGTTAAAAAAAACAAAAAAACACTAAAGCTATCTGTTAACCTGTATGCAAAAAATACACACCCAAAATATTTCATAGTTCAGCAAAACTGATCAATCTAATAAACTTAAACCTGCTCCATCCTCCCTACTCTGGTATTTTAAAGAGTAAGCAACCTAACTAATAGGGTCTAAAACTCCCAGCAAAAAAAATAAAAAAAAAAAAAAAATAGGGAACCACCCCCACCTCCACCTCATGATGCTTAATCGACGTAATCAACTTTAATTTGATGCAGTGTGAAAAAAAATGCACAGAAATAAATTATTTTTCAAGAAATAATTAAATAGATTCAACATCTTTCTTCAACAGAACTGCACAGATGGTACCTTCAAGGAAAGTACTATAGCTTACTAGGGTATATTAGACTTAACAGTTACTATATACAGTAATGGACTTCTATACATTTTACATCAGATTAAAACTTTGGGTGTAAGATTCAGATAATTATTTATTAAAAGCTAGACATTTTAAATGAGAATAAGAAAGAAAAGTATGTCTTTGTGCCCCCTTTTCCCTGTTCATGCCCTATCGGCCCCCCTGGCTAAACTTTGCTAGATCCGCCCCTGCACAGTTACCAGCCGTCAGCTACTAGAAAAAGATCCTGGTGTAGAAAGTAATATTAAATAAATTCTAACAACAGCTTATCAAGCTTAAACGTGCTGCTGTTGTTCAGCCGCTGGTTTCCTCTTTCTGGTGCAAAGTGGGCCAAAAACAAACAGAGAGACGGACTCGCGACAGAAAAGCCGATCAGCTGATCATTGATCAGTTTCATGATTGAAGTAGCAGCAGGAGAGGGAGGGAGGAGGCAGTCGCTCCATATATCGGTTGTTAAGCTTAACGTGGGAACGCTTTACAAACATTCAGAGATGAACTTACACACTTGCTTTACTTCTCTCTGGGATGAGATGTCGGTTTGGTAGCGAGGCTACAAACACACACAGCCGCTCTATCAGTGACCACACTGCTCCGACGTGCTACGGTTATGGGTCGAGTTACGCCGTGTCGCAAGTTTTGTGAGGTGCTTTTTTGATATTTAATAGATCGGATTACATTTTTTATTTCTCTCCGATATCCGATCCAGTAATTTACGTCAGTATTGGACCGATCGGATCGGTCCATCTCTAATTTCTGCAGCCGTCAAACTAACATTTTATAACCTGCGTTTGGCTGGTAGGTAAGCCTGTCTGTGTGCGCTCACCTGCCCTGCATGTTAAGATCAAGGATATTTCATGCTCTCGTCCGACCCAGGCGGGCCTCACACACTCGCCCAACTGCACAACACAATTCGCTGGTAAGCTAAGTGAGGAAAAGGAATGAAACAAAGACATTTTCCCAGGCAGCATAAATGGGTCGTTCTTTTGATGTACTGCTTCCCATGACATCATACTGTATTACTACTTGCTAGAACAGCGGTCCCCAACCCCCGGCCCACGGCCCGGTTCCCATCCATGAGTCGTTTGGTACCGGGCAGCGAGAGTTGAGGCTCGGGTGTGAAATTGATGGTTTTCAGGGTTTTTATTGTTATTTTTTTATTGTTTTTATCATTAACTCAGTTTTCCTGGGTCTTTTCCCGTTTGCTATGAATAAATCTTTTCTTTGGTACCAGTACTGATTTTATTTTGTTGTATTTATCCACGACACCTTAAAGGCCGGTCCACGGAACAAAAAAGGTTGGGGACCGCTGTGCTAAAGTACCTCTTGGCCTGTTGGTAATTTTTGTTTTTAGTTTAGTTTTGTTGGTAAAGCTGAAGCTAAAGCTAACCTTTGTAAGCAACAGCTTTGCTGCTTTAGGACAAAAGAAGTCCAGTCCCTACTCACATGAGCATCTTTGGCACCAGCACCGTTGTTGGCCTCATGGCGAGGTCACGTAGGATATTTTTAAATAGCGAGACAGTAATGGATTCTTCAAAAGAGGAAACTCTGAGGAAAGAACCACGACGGGACCGAACGAGGGCCAGCTTTAATGAAGCTTTCACGGTTACTCAGAATTCTGATTTCGCCAACATTTGGAAATCGAGTCATTTACTTGTTCAAGACTCAAACAAATGTTGCTGCTTGGATTTAAAAACAAATCCAAGCCAAACTAAATATGTGAAGACAGACAAGTGAAAGTATGAAGAACAGATGATAGCGCTGCTGCAGCGCTTCGACTCTAAATGTCTCTTTGTTTCCCTCGTGCTCTCTTGGAGTACATATCAAGCATGCTTATAGACATGAAAAAAGGACGCATGCAAATACTAGAAATATGAAAAAGCTGCATTTTGCATTTTTTCCTGTTGCCGCTAAAATAATATTTACTTTCCAGTTTCCTGCAGCAGCTGTGATACACAATAAAGTGTGCTTTCTGCACTGCGAGACTGCGACCGCACACAACGGATTAATTTATTACACACCATTCCTCGACAATCTTGTTCTTATCCGCCAAGACTGATGCATAATAAATCACTGGAGTCCAAGTCCCAGTGAAACAGCACATGGCTTCGTTTTGTCAATAGGAGAAAGAGTTCATTGACTCAGTCTCTGCTGTACGTGTAGGAGCTGAGGATGGTTGATAGGAAGCAGGTTAACGTTGACAGACCCCCCCCCGCATTCTTTTGGATGATTTCTCCCACTTGCTGCTCGGAGCAGAGATGAGCTGGTGGACCGAGCAGAGAGGAAACACTGCAGGAAACGGCGAGTTTGTAAGAAGGTGAAAATGTGACATTTTAGAAGGCGGGGGGGTCTAACTTTTGTGTCTACTTATTTTAGGGTCGGTTCACTTAAGAACCAGAACAACAGTAGGTTTTTAGTAATACGAGGTAGTCCAGTTGTTATAATAAGGGCATTAAATGCAACGATTAGCCTTAAACATCATGTGACACTACAGGGTCTTTAGCTCCATAATTATAATGACGAACTCCTGAGTTTGCATGAATAACTCTGATTATTTGACTTGGCTGATTGCAGAAGCAAAGAGCTGCTATGCAGTGAATTAAAACACTCCAAAAACACAAAGTACCTGCAGAAAAGCAATTTCCTGCTGAAACGGTAACACCTCAAACTAAGGTAACACCTCAACATAACGCACGTGTGTAATATGGTCTGTCAAGTCCAACAATGTGGTTTAAATTTTACTGCCGGCGTAATGTTGACGGTGTTAAAACCGCCCATTTGGGTTGTTGTGTAGCTTCGTTCCGTTTGAGCGTTGAGACTGTTTGTTTACACCGACAAAGCCTAAAAACGGAAGCTACGATTGGCCCGTGGTTCCCTCTGTCAACGATCCCGCCGGGAATAAAGCACAAAGTGCTCACCTCGGCCGGAGAAAAGGGAAAACAAACAGGAAGCAGAATAATTAAAGAAAGACTCTAATCCCTGCACATCTGTGGATGCTGATCCATTTGTTTAATAAAAGGCAGCAGTCCGAGTTTCTAACGTGCACTTTTGTGTCGTCAGCCGGTGACGTGACGATAAAGATGTATTGCGTTAAAACAAATAACGAGAGTGTCGTCGGGTAAGAATGAGCTGGGAAAATAAAAATCCAACCATCTCCAGGACCACAGAAAACAAATGCGTGCACGTGTGTGGCCACGCCAGTCGAGTTTTGTTTGTGCGTTTCCGAGTGGATGTAGGTCACGGCCAGAGCAGCGCTCGGGTGAACCGCTGGCCTCTTTCACTTTAGTAGCGAGAGGAGTGGAGGAGATAAGCTCGCCCCATCTCCTGCGCTGGAGAGGAGGAGGAGATAAGGGCCTGTTTCCCAATGCTACCGCTGAGGCGTGAGCCAGCCGGGAGGATGCTTTGAACCGCTGCTCGCTATCTGCTCTGCCTGGGAAAATTATAAACAGAGTGTCCAGAGAAACAAAAGGTTGATTGAGGGCTGCTGTGCTGCGCTCTCGGGGGTAAATCGCACTAGTATCGTGGGTCAGAGAGCGCAAAGAAAAATCCGAGGGGCGAGAGGAAATTTTCTTCGGTGCCAGAGGTGTCTTTCCACTCGTCTCTGCTAAGTTTAGTATTACTGAAGGGATTTTGGGGGGAAAAACATATTAAGTATACATGAGTGGTTTTTAAGGGAAACCACACATGAATAAAGGATACCTGCTCGCGCTCAGGCACACAAACACACAGCAAGTAAACACACACACCACCCCGGCGGAGTTAACAAAACCTATACGAGGCGGATTTTAGATTTTCTGAGGAGCAAATTAAAATTCTGGTCCCATATTTTGATTTTATAGACACGTGGACAGGATATCGTTTTTTCTTTTTTTACACCAGATAAACCCGAGCAGAGAAACATTAAGATGTGCACTAAGAGATATCCACTGTAAACTGTTTCTGGAGGTCAGTAACCTCACATAATCCCAGGCCTCTCGCCTCTACGTTCCTGCAAATCCAGCTGACAATTTGCTGAGCGCGAGACGAGCTACCAGGCAACTTTTATCTATAAAAATAAAAACTTTCACCAATGGAAACAAGAAATGTGCTCAAAAATAACCTGATGGAAGAGGTTAGATTAACTGACCAAGTAAGCAGTCGCTCAGTGTGTGCATACAACAGCTGACGGTGCTGATCTGAGGACGAGTAACGGCCCTCTTTTATAGAACAGAATGCAAATATAGATAAAGATGTTACATTCTTTCCACTTCAGCACAGAGCGCGCACACACACACACACACACACACACACACACACACACACACACACACAGGTTTGTACCTGTTTGAAGAGCTGCAGGTTGACAGCCATGGACAGGAAGTTCTTCATGGTGCTCGAACGATGGCTCACGAAGCTTTCTTCACAGAACGTGATTGGCTCTCCCTGTTCAGAAAAACATTTTTGCTTAAAAACAACAAAACTCATTTTTGTTTGCACCAATCTGTTTTCGCACCAACGAAGCCGCAGGAAGCAGGACAGACGCGATATCCTTTTTTTTACGGCACCAGTTGTTGTTGTTTATGGAAGGATTCGTGTCATGCACATGATGTGTGGCATCGTTACACGCTGCATCTTTTAACCATCGAGTATTTCAGACGATTTCTTCATTAGTGAGCTAAAACCCAAACAGGAAGGAAGGAGGAAGAGTGGAAGTTGGGGGGAAAAACAAAAAAAGGAAAATTAGAAACTGCTCCCCTGGCAATGCATACATGATCTCCCCTGGACCAGATACACGTCCCAGTAAACCCAACAGTGCTCCACACGAACACATTATTGCATTATTACCATTTCTTACATCATGTCTGTCGGCCTGTGAGCTACAGACACGCAGGATGACAACAGAACCACTACAGGCCAATCGCGCGCTGCCCCACGGTCCTTTTCCAGTTCACGTTTTCTCATAATTAACATAATTCACACAGATTTCAACGATGCTCCAAATTCTTCAGAGGTACAACAATGTGCTTTGTCTGTTCCAGGCTACGAGCACAGCGCGCCACATAAAAACAACTTAACAACGCTGGAGAATAACCCCATTTTCAGGGACTGGCAGAGGATACCAGTGGCCCAAATTACATCACGGGAATACATTTCCACTTACATCACTAAAAGTTTTTACGGCATATTATCTTGTAAGAGTTGAAAGTGACTCGCGGTTTAATCAGCTACAGACCACACTGCAGCGTGCAAAGCTGGATGCATACTGAGAAGCTAACGGCTACTAAGGAAAAACAAAAATTCCCGAGTACACAGAGCTCAGTGTTCAAACTCGGACCTGCCGTGCACGACTACGAGCGCCGCTGCAGGACTCTCCCATCTTTACAGGGACAGTTCACTGATGTGTGTTTGCGGAGGTTGTTCGATTCATCACCACCTGGTTACACGAAAACAAAGCTGGTGAGAAATTTCTACTTGGCTACATTTGCCAGCAGGAAGGTGATGCGCATCTCCTCCGTGGTTGCACCGCGGCTTTGCTTTGGGTTTGCTGTGGTAGAAAGAAAACCGTTCCTGGCTGCTTTACTGGTTTTATTTTTCATGCTGACAGTTGTTCTTTTTTAACTGGCTTGAGAGTGAGCGAGAAGCATTTAGCCCCCTATATTTAATGTAAGGAGGACGCACAGAGAACATTTCTCCATAGTGGGGAAGGACGAACATGTTTTTATCTGCACCGTTACAGGAGGAGCACAACAATCATTTTAGCTATTTTAAGAGACTCATTACACTGAACCACAAAGCTTCCAGGTTACAGAGGAAAAAGTGTAAAGTTTGATGATTGCCTGCTGGTTGTTCACATGGTGAACTTTTCCTGTACAGCAGAACAATAACAAACATCGATTGAAGGACTTGGCGTGATTTTACCACATCACAGGGTTCAATGCATGTCTTTATCCTGTCTTCCTTCTCTCAAACCAACCAATCACAGCAGATGGCCCCGCCCCTCCCTGAGCCTGGTTCTGCTGGAGGTTTCTTCCTGTTAAAAGGGAGTTTTTCCTTCCCACTGTCGCCAAAGTGCTGCTCATAGGGGGTCATATGATTGTTGTATGTATTGTTGTAGGGTCTACCTTACACTATAAAGCACCTTGAGGTGACTGCGGTTGGGATTTGGTGCTGTGTAAATAAAATTGAATTGAATTCCAAAATTGCAAATGCTGAGGATGAGCCAACAGTAAAAACGAGGAAGATTCTTTCAGACAGACGATGATGTGTCGGTCAGGCTTCATGCTTTAATGCGCAGTCTTTATTTAAAATGGAAACATTTTATTGCATGTTCTGGATGCTTCCATCTCATGCTGGCTTATATCTGTGCAGGCACTTTGCATACAAAGCTGCAAATTTTGTGAGCAAACTGTAACTTTCTGAGATTATGCACGGAGAAGGTTTCTGTGTCTAAAATAATCGTTACCACTTTTAAACATGCGATTGCACCTCAACCACACTTATCCACAGCTTCACATCTGGCTGGATGATCTGAACTGCTTACACGTGTCGTTTAGTCAAACCTGAGCGAATAGGACCGACCGCACACCCGCCTACCCAGCCTGGCCTCACCGATGGTGGTAAAAACCGATTTGCTATTTCGGGTTCTTTTATCAGACACCTGTGTTACTCTGAGCTAGCGAGAAGCACCTGGGGAGCTTTAACGTGAGCCGAAACCGACGATCTGCCCGTATAATCAGCCGATTGCTTTTCGACTCATTATCATTATCGAGTTTTGTTTCATTTACAACCCAGCGAGACTCTCACCGAGCATCCACACCCCTCCTTCTGTCGAGGCATATGGGTCTGTGAACTACAGAGCGCCTCAGCTCTCTCCGGGAAGATCTTTCCTTCAGAACGACGAGCAGAGCGATATTCCCCAAATTTCGGGACACGGGGTAGAGATCTTCTTTATTAAATCACAAGTGTAGTTTGTGCATGTATGTTAACTCCAAAGCTTTTACACAGATCCTAAAAGTCTAAAAGAAAACAGTGTGTGAACGTGAGCGAACTGAGAAATCGCCGCGCGATGCGCTCGCACGCACAAACACACAGAGTCTCGGCGCCTGTGTCAGAGGGGAGGCAGTTTGTTCGTATACAGCCTGTATACAAAGAAAAGAGAGACAGCATCAATAATGTAGCATCTTGACTCCGGGAGTCCACAAAGTCCAATTAATCTCAAAGCCAGAGGAACAAAGGCTTTGCTATCTGACAAACAGGACATGGTGTAGTTTGCTGTGCTCTGATTCAGACTTGATAAGCAGAAAAGATCTAGAAAAGAAATGTTAGGGGGCTTAGCAAAGGCGAGTTAAACACCAAAGGTGGCTAAAAGAGATCTTCAAAGGGAACGTCCCGACTCTTTTCGGCTCCTCTGACATTTCACCGTCTCAGACAAGCCCACCTTAGCTCCTCGCTCTGACTGAAAACACACCTTTCACTTTGAGTCGAAACAGATTAAATTTGACTCTGTTCAGCCAAACTGAAAATGCTGCTGTGTGCTGCGCATGCTTAGGAGAAAATACACCGGCCTATGTGCATCACTGCATATGAATGTGCTGTATATAAACGCACGGTACCGGTCTGTGAGTCGTTTGGACCGGACCGTGAGAGTTGAGCCTCGGGTGTTTTTATCGTTAACTCTTTTTTTTGGTAGCGGTACTGGTTTTATTTTGTTGTATTTATCCGTGCCACCTTAAAGGTCGGTCCGTGAAAATATTGCTGGACATAAACCGGTCCGTGGCGCAAAAAAGGCTGGGGACCGCTGGTTTATAAGGTTGGGAAACCTGCAGTCAGCTGAGCCTGAAGGAGTCACAACGCTTCTCCCAGCATGTGAAAGATTTTGCACATATACACTCGGACACTGTACTCCTCACATCAGCGGTCATGCGTGATTTATACACCACAAAAGTTAAATAAAAGCGTCGCCCATTGTTTGAGCGAACTCACTCTTTACGCACATTCAGTGGCTTTCAGTGATTAACATGGTGATTAATGACGTCCTTACAGGTTTATATCTGAGAGCGTCTCTGTAGGATCCAAACAGAGCGGCCTGCGCTCTCAGGAAGGCCCTCGCCACACCACTTCCCGTCGCTGTCGACTGCTTCTTCAGCTTGCTCTTCAGCGAGGACACCTGATGGAAAAGAAAATCGGGAGAGAGAGGTGGTGGGGTGCGGGGGAGAGACGGAGGGGTAAAAGTTAAATTATCACCTCTGAAATTGGTGGAAGAAACAGCTAGCCCATTCTGGGTGTGAAGTATCACATTTGCAGGTCATCTCAAAGAAGGGAAAGGAAAGAAAGGGAGAAGCTTCAGCCTTTCCACCGATCTGTTGTGCTGCTGGGAGCACCTGCTGCTTTGCTAATTGAGCGGAGCACGGGGGCGGCGAGGAGGAGGGGACATCGGCGAGGAAATGGAAACTCGCATTCTTGATTTTCCTCTCTCACCCTCTCCTTACTGCACTTCACCCCCTCCCTCCGCCACCCATCACCTTCTTGCTTTTTTCACCATCTCTCCCTCCTGCTTTCCCCTCCCCTCTTGGCTCTGCTGGACTCCCTCTAGAAGAGGATTCTTGACATAAAGCGTCTTTAATTATTTTCCCCTCTCCTGGCTCTGTCTCCAGGACTCCAGGCGAGAGTGGAGGAGCAGCAGGCCCGAGCTTGTTTTAGGATGACAAAAGATTCACCCCGGCCACCGGGCCCTGGGGAGTCTGGGAAGGAAGTTGTCAAGAGGCTCTCCTCACCTGCTCAGCAGTAGTCTGTGTTGTGGCAGTGCGAGGAGGAGGCAGAGCTAGCGAGGCACTGCTCCTCTCTGTGTGGGCTGTGCCAGCCTAGCACAAAAGCACAATGTTTGATCGGGTTGCGCAGGAAGTCTAGATTACTCTAACAGTGGGCTGGTAGCGCTGGCTTTGAATCCCAATTGCAAAAGGAAAACATTACGTTTAACCTTCAACCTCAATTAGCGAGAAATGGATCGAGTGCACCTCCAAACTTTGCATTGTTTCAGTCTATATTCTACACCAGCGTAAAACAGGTTGAAATACCACCTGCCAAACTGGGACACAAACTGGGAGTGCACAATGACCACCAAGAAAAGGGAAAATTCCCGTTTGAATTAATCTAACGTAGAGTCATCGTGTCGAGGTTTCTCAAACGTACCAGTGTTGTTCCCGTTACTCTCATCCTCACCGCACGCACTCTGTTTATTTGCACACCTCTTAAATCGCTATTTGCACATTTTTACTGTAAATGACGGTGGCCCTGAGAGGCCAAAAGGACTGCAACTTAAGAAAACACAAGAAAAACGCTGCAAAAGCACACAAAACACACCGGAAATGGGAAAACGGAAATAGGAAAAAAAGTTATTTCCAAAAGCACAAGTGTTTCTGGGGAAACAATAACCGACAAAACAGTGGCAGGAACCAAAACATGCTAAGAATTGCGCTGAGAGACACTTAAACCAAGTGGAGGACCTGTCGGAGAGGTGTGTTAGCCTAACTAAAAATCACGAGATTAAAACACACCTAGCATGTTTTGGTTCCTGCAACTGGTCCGTCAGGTTATTGTCTCCCCAGAAACACTTCCCTTGTGCTTTCGGAAATCTGTTTTTCCTATTTCCGTTGTGTTTTGTGTGCTTTTGCAGCTGGTGTTTGTTTAAGTTGCAGTCCGTTTGGCCTCTCAGGGCCACCGTAGTAAAATTTTAAATTTAAAATCTGTAAATTTTGTAAATTTCCTTATTGTAATTTAATGGACGGGATTGCAATAAGCATTTCACCACATGTCGTACTGTGTATGTGTGTGAGACGAATAAAATTTGAGTATCTGCGGCAAAAAAGTCAAAGCGAGGAAAGCAGAAAAACATCTGACCGCATGTTTGCAGCAAATATGATAAAGTGCTGATCTGGTCTGTGGTCGCGCACATCGCGCCGCGGCGTTGGGGGGATTTTGTCATCTGGCATCTGCAATTAGCCGATCTGGGAAACTTCAGGGAGGAGAAGCAAAGTGTTAGCACAGCTCACACGGAGGACACGCGGGGAGAGGCAGAAAGAAAGGCAGCCGGAGAGTGTGGCGGTTTAAACTGGGACAAAGACAAAATGAACAGTGTTGATTTGGCTCCCCTGGGCTTTCTCACTCTCCACAGCGTCCCCGTGCTGCCATCGCAAATGCTCCCAGGCATCAAACAGAAAGTTTATCACGGTTAAATTAACAAGTGTCATCTCCATATTCACTCATTGTGCTAAATGCTTTTATGTTTATGTAAAGCCCTTTTTGGAATTAATATTTAATGTTTATGTGCATTTTCACTGTTTTCCCCCTTCCTCGCAAATCATTAAACTGCCTCCCCCCCCCTCTCCTTTTTGGAGGGGGGAGAATCAAAGCGAACACAATGTCAGTCTACGAGGGGGAGGCATACCCCCGAAGACTGTCAGAGGAGCCGGGATAGTGGAGTTTACTGTGCGCACTGCAGCTTTGAACGGGTGAGAGCGCCGCGAACACTTTTTAATGAGGTGGGGACACAATCACCGTTTTGTTTTTTTACTTCCCGGCGTTTGAAAAACGGGCGATAAAGCGAAGAGTTGGAAGTTTCACCTTCGTTCACGGGAAGAGTTCAAAAATCCTCCTTCGGTCACACGTAGCGATTAATTAAATTGTCAGATATTACAAATCAAATATAGTCGTAGCTGTTTGGTTAATAGAAATGAAAACGCGCCTCGCACGGGAACAAAAAAGAAATAAATAAAACCAACGTGTACGTCGTAATTGGGTTTTGAATATGGCGCCTACGCCACAATCATCAGGTGTGCCTCCGCGGTAATGGCTCTGTCAAACTAATTAACTTCTGCAGTTTGAGTGAAGCTAACGAGATGCGTACAGGCATCAGAGGAAGGCCAGGCTCTACAGGTGATAACCCTATTTGGCAGTGACATTTTTTAGTGTAAAGTCACAGTGGCGGTGATGAGATCAAAGCCAGAGAGTCCCCCATTGGGTCCAATTAGAACTATAGCATTGTACAGGGAAGGGGTGGCAGGGGGAGAGAGGGGAGAGAGGGGAGTGGGCGGTTGTCGGAGAGAGACACAGAGAGAGGGAGAGAGGGAAAAACTGTTGAGTTATGATATTCATAATCTATGCAGAGAGGCCTTTCCAGTACAGGTCTTCTCCCCATAGCTGTGATCTTTTCAATTTACATCAAGGGAAGATGGTCGGGGATGAAAGCGGGGCATCCAGGCGCTCGGCCCCCAGAGGGCAGACACGGGGCCTCATTAAGGCCCGGCCCAGCCAGCCCCAAACAGGATTTGAAGTGCGTCACATAAAGAGCACGGGGTCAAAGGTCAGACATAGAACAGATCTCCATTTAACTCTCCAGCTGGAGATGGTAATTAGCAGGTGCAATGATGATCCCTGCCTGAATGTAAGGGATGATACCTCTGTAGGTGACACCAGGCATCTGTGTGAACGCGCGCGGAAGTCTGCGCTCACGCCGCCGCCTTGATGCATCGAGTGAGCATCAATCAAGGGCATCGCCTCGCACTGCTGCGCACGTGTGCGCGAAACGCACGAGCTTTTGGAGAATTTTTTAAAAAGCAAACTTACCATGTGATTTCCTGTTTTGTAATGTGACACAGAATCAGGTAATGATGACGCACACAAACGTTCACTTTTAATAAACAAAAGGAGAAGAAAAAACATCTGCAAACGAGCTCGATTATATACACATATGTAGAATTTTACTTTAAATTTTTACTTGGGCATTACAAAAAAAAAAAGTCTCAAAAATAACGACCCCGATGCTTCTGTTGTTTTAAAAGAACGAATAAAAAGTTGGATTTTCTTCTCACAAAAAAGGAATGTTTTGTTTAAGAATCTGTCCAGGGAAAGAAAGCCATGGGGACGCAATTAAAGAACTACAAAGAAAAAAATAGTTATGAAAATCTCCCACTTTCTTTTGATGTGCTGCAGTCTGAACTGTACACACACACACACAAATCTGAACAAAGACGCACAGAGAACACACACACACACACACACACACACACACACACACACACACACACACACACACACACACACACACACACACACACACACACA
>NW_024582534.1:139173-171493 GCF_018398535.1 Haplochromis burtoni | reverse complement strand
CAGAAAGACAAATCACAACCTGGAAAACGAGGCTTTAAATGAGCACCGTCTGACGTTTGCAGTCGGTACAATGCAGACTCACAACAAGGAAATCAGATACTTTGCTTGCAGCTTGTTATGATGTGGTGCAGATTCCAGGACTGTTTCTGGTAAAGTACAGCGTGTAGCCGGGGTGGAGCGACTGCTTTCCCGGCGCTGAGCTACCACGTAGCTGCAGCACAGCATGCGAGGGACTTTACCGTAGGCAGCTTTGCTTTAAGTGAAGCAAACTTGACTTATTCTGAAGTGAAAATGGACAAAATCTGAGCAGAAAGTTTACCCCAAACTACACGTGAACGACAAACGTTCCTCCGGCGTGCGGGTGTCTCCGTGTGAGTGTTGCCTGCTGGTGTCGGCCGCGCTCTGCTCTACATGATGACGTAGATGTTGTTTTCTGGAAAATGTCAGAAACCGAACGCCAAATTAAAGCCGCGATGTTTGATTAAGTGCGCCAGGTGATCTCAGGAGAGGCGCGCAGACGCAGCCTCAACCCCCTCGTTCATTTGTAAACCTCCAAATGTAGGCTTGAAATACAGGAAGTAGGAGTGTACGCTGTAAATCCCCCCCTTGATTGGGAATACAAATGATCAAATGTGCGAAGGCTAGGTACGTACGGGTACGCGGTGTCAGCAAAGTAGCGAGAGGCAGAGAGGAGGAGAATAGAAGGAATTAGGCTGTGATGTGAGAGGGAGCATCTGAAAATAAAGATGTGAGCTGCATTGTAGCAGCTCACCTTGAATACGCGGCACAGAAAGAATAATACATGAAAACAAAAAATTCTTCCATCATTGGTTTGAGATCAACTGCCAGGATCAAAAAACAATCCGATTCAGACGTGCGGTGTTTGTTTTCGGAATTAACAGACTCCTAATTTGCTATTCTTGGATACTTTTAATGACTGGTGGAGTAAACAGCTCCTCCAACTAAAAGCCAATTATAACTTTATCAGCACAATCTCTGCTGAAGAATCGCGGCTCTCAGAGAAGGAAACAAAAATACCTTGATCTTCCAGGGAAAACTACAGCTTCTTCTTTATTTGTTTTTATCGACTATTCCTTTTCAGTAAGCTTGTCAACACGTTGCTTTTACTGACACGAGCGCAGCCTGTTGTGAGATCAACATTAATGTATAAAAAAAAGTATCGAAACTTTTGGTTAAAGCAACTCTAAATAATGCAAAATCCTGCCAGAGCACTGTAGGCTCCATTTGTCTGATAATATCAGGCCTTTCATTTAAAAACAACAGTCAACAAACAAACAAAGTTCCCTGTTTCAAACAAACACACGGCTTTGCTGTGGACCGCCACGCTTCAAATATTCCTCATGTTCCAAATAAAAACAAAAAAGACAAAAAGAAATTAATTCTGAATCTTTGATTAATGTGACGTTTCCAATTTAAAAACAATAAAAATCAAGAGTTGCCCTCAAACGTTGGCGGCATCCTTACCAATTACTCTCAGTCAGATCTTTCCTTCTCGCTGCTAAACGGAACCGCTACTGGCGTGGTAGCGTTCGTAATAGTCAATAAATCTAAAATATTATGTGTGAAGTTGCGGGAAAAGACCATTAAGGGGGCGGAGCTGGAGCAGGGGTCCCGTCTGAAAGACAGACACTAATTCGGGACAACTGTGAACTCTGAACCCGCTAAAAGCTCGGCCACTGGTCAGCAGATCCTCGTAATGGAGTCCACATGTGCTCGCGCCGCCACAATTAAACGGATCTCCAAAGGTTTCCTTAAATCAACATCGGGGTGTTTTTAGTCGTACGCGCAGAAGAACCGCCCGTGGCCTTTGAATCCATTTGATGCTTTTATATATTCACACAAAGTGAAATAATCGTTGGGCTTCACGCCGAATAAAGCCCGAGCGTTACAGCGAGAACCGCCGAGAAACCAGGAGCGCCTTTCATAGCTCGGCAGCTCAGCCCAGGCAGAGAATCGCTCAGCATTAATCAAGATTTCAGGCCTCACTTTGACAAACTGCACAATGCCTCCTTTTGTGTAAACACAAACATCAAATGCCATGTGGCGTGTCCTCATCACTAACAAGCAAACTAACAAGAGACCTGGAATTCCACTCAATTAGTACCTGCTCGCTTTGTTATTAATCTGCTAACCTCCGCGAAGAGATGAGAGGAGACAGGAGGGGGAAATGAACGGGAATAAAAACAACAACAATTTGTTACGATAAATATATTAATGCCAGCAAAGTTTCCGTTTCAGGTGGTGTAATTCGACGTGATGTGCAGGCTATGTTCTGTCATTAGTCAGGAAAAATGGCGAGTGGGGATCAAAGCAAAAAAGCCTCCGAGCCTGCCACTTAATTTATCACACGGCAAAGACAAAGGCTTCTCTCTCCGCTTCTGTCGCCTTCAAAAGCCCCGACTCTTTTTTATGACAAACTCAGTTTGCAATTTAATTTAGGGATTCGGTCCCTGGGTGCAGAAAAGCAAGCAGGCAGGAAGTGAGAAGAAGGTAGCCAGACAGGCAGAGAAGCAAGCAGCGGCTGCGGGAAACGTCCAGGCAGGCGGGAAGCGCTGCGAGGGAGGGAGACAAGAAGGCAGACAGGTGCCATGAAACTCGAGCAGTCAGGCAGGCAAACGGGCGAGAGAGCTGGCAGAAAGCGTAAAAGAGATCGGTGCACACAGTAAAGAGGCATTCACACACGCTAGCAGTCATAGTAGGCTGAGCAGCGCTAAACCAGGAGAACCAGAGAAGTGTGGGAGTGCGAGCAGGTCTGGAGTCTGCTGGGCAGTGGATGAAATTATGTCCTGCTGCTGGGACAGGAGTCCCGTAGGCGGTGGAGCCCGAGCATATACTGTTAGCAGCGTGGGTAATAGAGCGTCCGCAGCCTCGGCGGGGCCTCGCCGTCTCACGGCGGAGCTTTAAACACACACCGTGAAGAAGAGCTAAACAAACACCACAAAGACCGGTGTGTGCGAGTGACCCCGACGCCACGGTGAAGCTTCCCGTAGCACTGACCGGCGTCGGCGCTCCGTTAATTAAAGAGACGACGCGCTGGCAGGTGGCTTCACTGCCCACTCTGGTAATTGGCCCCTTTCTTCCCACTCTCTCCCCCCACAAAATCACCCATCTCTGCCTGTTCTTTTCTCTGCCTCCTCCTATCTCTCCTCCTCAGAAACGTGCCAGTGGGCAGGCAGAAACGCAAGACTTTGTGAAATAATGATTAGAATGGATGGAGATGAAGGGAAGGGAGTTTCACATTTTCCCACCAGCCTCTGATGGTCGGGGAATGCTGTTTGCCTTCCAGCGTCATACGACGCGACGGGAGTTTACTTTAGACAGCCGCAGTCTGAGGAGCCAGTGCTGCAGTCGTTAATGATGCGGGGAGGGGACAGAGCCGTGCTCTGACAAGTTTCTGGATGTGTGTGCGCTTTAGTTTTCTTGCCATGCGCGTGTGCACGTGAGATTACTGCGTGTGTGTGTGCGATGTAGCAATAAAAGCTGCGCGTTGGTCTCACCACGTCACTCGGGAGGTTGTGCAGGTCGTCGAAAGGGCTCTCCAGGGTGTTTGTATCCACGTTCAGGATGACCACGTCCTCCAGCGATCGACTGCGCACTCTCTACGGGAGGAAAAGGGCGACGTTAGTGCAGCAGCGTAGATATTCTCATCATTATTATTTCACAAGTTTCAAAAGTATACACATACACTCAAAGCGATCATTTATTGTTTTTCTTAATGATGGTTGTGCTGGAGACTTCCTGTGCATCTGACATCTTTCAACATAATAAATATTTGTATTTGTGGAATTATTAAATTGTGAAACGACGCCACGATTTTAAACCCGCAGTGTGGCCCAGGTGCGTTTCCCGGGAGACAAAGTTATTTCTGTCCTGAAGCCCCGGGAACATGAACATCCAGCAGCCGCGGTTAAAGCTGCACAGTTATCACACTCCTTTACGATTAAGGATGAAAGATGGCGCGTGGGGGAGAAAAATGATTAGAACGTGTTTACGGTAACGCGCGCGCAGACGCGAGCTGGCGAAATGAAGAATGGCACCGAGAGAAAACATTTGGACCGCGCGAACATTTTCCACAGCACCAAAAACCTCACGCATCAATAACAACACCGTGATGCTGCGGCGTGCCGCACGCATCCTGATGGCGACAAATTCAACAATTATTTCAGTGTGGTGCAGGATGCAGGCAGGTGTGTGTGCGGGGAAGGCGGGTGGGGGGGCAGCGTTGTGTGTGAATTTCTAGTTTGTCACTTTTGTGACAGCCTGTGCAGCGGAGGCTCACATGCTGATCTGGACTAATTATGTAGTGGCGGAAAGAAGGTCTGTCACGGATGCAGAGTGTGATAAATACTGCCACTGCCGCAACTGTCAGACAAATATCACACACACACACGTGTGCATTAGAACATATGCATCTGCACAAACACACACACCTACATACTAACACTTACACACAAGTGTAAGCGTGTGTGTTCTTGCAACATGCATTCACACAAAGCAGCAGTGCTGCTGATGACTTGCCCCCCAAACAACACAATGAAGTAGGAAAGCTCTTTGTTTGCAGATGCTTTCTTGGGCTTCTGTGTACGTTTGCTTTAAGGAAGCACGAAAGCAGCAGAGGAAGTGAAAAGAGAAGAAAATATAGCTGTCAAATTTTATTGAAACACTCAAATGAAAACCATCTACAAAATGAACGCGTAACATTCAAATCTACTGAAAATGCTAAAGACTTTCGAACATACCTCGAGCAGACTGAGATGAACTCCCACAAAGTACGGCATAGGGGCGCTGTGGACAGAAAGAGTGAGACCTGTGAGATCAGACGCTTACACGGAGGAAACATTCACGGAGGACACTTCAGCGATGACACGAGTCTTTGAAATAAAAAAATCACAGCTGTGGAAATTAGTTTCTTTGTATTCCATAAATGTAATCTGAATACATGTCAGGGTTACATGTGCTGAAATGTGAAGGCCTGACTTAAAATGATTAAGAACAGTGGTAATCACGTATCGTTGAAAATAACAACGGTCACTAATCCTTAAAATAATTACAGTTGACACTGCTGCATGTACTGACAACTATATTTAATTGAACCCAGCTGACAGGCACAGGCAGCACATTTTCTTCTCACTGTAAGGTTTGTGATTATTTCCCAACAGCAGCAGCACAAACTAATCTCATGTTACAGGATTTATTCTTAAAAGCACAAAATGTGTTCCCGCCTTCCTTACATCGCTGATTGAGACTGAATAAAAGATTAAACAAGAACAGTTTAAAAATAACAGCGACTTATACTGACAGAAATGCAAAACTTACTGGTTAATAACAAAAGTATAAAACAACAAGCATCAGTGGAGCATTTAAGGCTTGGTTTCTCTCCGAGTCGACAGAGTTTCAGGAAGTGCAGAAAGAATTATTCCCTCAGAAAGTTAAAGGGCAGATGTGTCAAGAGTTTTATTTTTATTTTCAAAAGCAACAAAAAAAATAAAGTGTTTGGTTTTTCGGGGTTATTATCATGTCGTCCTTATTTGGTGTGATATATATCTTCGTTTTCAAAGTTTGCGGAAAGGAAAAGTTGAATCACGGACCGCTCCCCATCAGCACGAGGAATAAAATCAACAAAAACAGTCAAATAATAGAAACCATTTTTACGATGAGGTTTACAGAGGCGGTAATAATCGGATAGTTTGGGGTCAGCGTGTTCCTGGCCAGAATGATTCAGCAGCCACAGGCTTGTAATCAGCTTAAAGCAACTGAAAAACAAGCAGCAGGCCTGGATGCTGTTTTATGAATGTTCGACATTTACACAGATCCAGTTACACAAACAGTAGACGCACAGGCATGGGCAGAGACGCTCATGCACACACACACACACACATCTAATGTAATTGCATTATCTAATCAGCGCATGAGGACACCGCTGTGATTGAATAAGATAATGATGAGTCTTTGCAGAGTGTTGAAAATCACATTTCACTGTCAGTGATTTATAGCTTCTTCAAGCCAAATGTCGCTGATGGTGAAGCGCTGGGCAAACGTAACCACGCTGCAAACGCTTTCACGCGTTCAGATCTGACGTTGACCCGAGCACGTGCGGCTTTGCAGACGAGCCGCGACTCCCGCTCCGCATCCAGTTTCAGTCAAGTCCGTCCAGATTTGTCGGATCTGCGTTGGATCGCTGGTAATGAAACCCTGAGAGAGCCCAGATGATGAGAGCGCGGCGGCGCCGGCATGAAATATGGAGCCCGGTGATCGGGGCCGTTCATTATGTCGAGGAAGCCACACGTGAGAAGTCGCACCACAAGAGGAATCGCAAGAACATGAAGAATGGGTGGGAGAAGGTGTGAACACGAGTGTCTGCACTTTTAGTGGCAGAGCACGCCACGCCGCACGTGTGCGCTGGAGAGAAAACACTGGTGATGCTGATGCGCGTGGTGTTTGCTGCGTGTGTGCTGCAGAGGTGGTCAGCCTTACCAGCAGTAGTCCAGAAGATGCGGGGGCAGCACAGGGATGAAGATGTGCTGCCAGTACATGGGAAAGAGCAAAGCGGCGGCGCCGTGGACACACGCCGTTAACTGCAGGAAGAGAGAGAAGATGTGAGGAGGAGGGATTCAAAAGGAAAAACTTTGAGCAACAACATAAAATTCATGAAAAGGCAGAACAGTTTGGAGACTCTGATTTGTGCTCTTGGTGAAAGTAATTTTAAGTAATAAATTACTTTTAAAAAATGACTACAGTGGCCCCGCCCACACGCTGTTATGTCCTTTAATATAAACCAAACATGCAGTCGTTTCATCCTCGTCCGTTTCTGATGGCCGAGCCCGCTGACAGGGCCCGCCTCCGACCTCGTGACAGAGAAAGCAGAGACGACTGATGTGAAAAGAAAACTATTAAAAAGATTGATCTAAGGAAAGCAGCCAACACGCATCCAGCGCCGTCTCCGTATCGATTTACTTGTCCAGGGTCATTAGAGCAAACACGTTTTGCTGCTATTGCACCTGGCCATTACGAGTCATTACTTTAAAACACTGATTCTGACCCCATTTTTTTTAAAGAGTCAGAGTTCATTATTAAACTCTTTTTCAATCAGTGTCAGTAAGTCGGGATTGTGCTGTGACCTGCACAAAAGCAACAAAAGAAAGCCAAAACAGTCTGACAGTAGCCATAAAAATCTGAATTACCCGACCACGATGACTGGGAAATTAAAGGGGAAAAAACGGAATAATTAACCTCTTTTTTAAACAAATGATGAGGAGCAATCACGTGAAGATGACACTGCTTTTCAAAGGAGCTTTTTACACTGTCAAACCAATATTACACCCAGAACTAAAGTCATTGTCTTCCATTGTCTTACAGCCAGCATCTCCCTCTTGACATCTCATCACATGAAACCGAGCTACACGTCACATGCACACTCACACACACATGCACCCAACACACCACACACACACACAACACACACACACACTATGCCACACAACACACACACACACATCACACACACACACACACACACACACACCACACACACACACACACGACACACACACACACACAGCAGAGCAGTTAGCCTCAGTCCCCAGATTAAAATAAATACATGATTAAATATGGAAAGGAGAACAGAGTCTGAGAGGGCTCCTGCGGGACTTCATTACGGGGGCAAATCTGGCCAAAGAAAGTGAAAACGATGAAGTTAGACCAAGAGAAGAACCTGAACAGGAGAACTAGGCCATGATACCGCTGGCCGGACCCCGGTAACCGCAGCAGCCGCTGTTATACTGCTTGCAGACTTCAGACAGCTACAATGTGTGACCAGCGGACACACGCTCATCAGACGCACACGCGCGCAACTGCCAGGAGACCCCCTCGCTCAAGCTGACACTACCACCGCAGTGTCACAATTGACCGGCCAAAAGCGGGCGAGCTCGGCGGCTGAAAACCACCGCTGCCAGAGAGAGAGAGGGGCCCCACCCCTCTGAATCCACCCAAAGATCAAGCCCGGACATCTGAAAAGCTCACAACAGAAAGCCTGTGTGTGTGTGTGTGTGTGTGTGTGTGTGTGTGTGTGTGTGTGTGTGTGTGTGTTTCCCTCCCAGCGTGTGTGTTTGGCCAGGAAAAAAAAAGCCAACGTCTTTTCTTTTTTCCGTTTCGTTTTAATTGTCTCTCTGCAATCTCTCATACACGCAGTCCCACAATAGTTAAGACTTAATCAACATTTAATTGGTGTCTTGCTCTGTGTATCTGCATATGCATATTTCTGCTTCCTGCTGTCTTCAAATAAAACAACAATGCCACGCTCCTGTCAGGATTAATTCCCTGGCAAACAGTTTGGGGTTTTTATTTTCCTGTTTTTTTAGTTAATTCTGAAAATAAATCAATGCTATGAATATTAATGTATGAAAGTGAAGCACTTGGTGGAAAAGTGACGATCAGAACTCTCACGCCCTACGATGCTGAGGGGCCATTAAAATTGCGATCGGGAAAGGTCACCGATCTGGCTGCGGTTATGCACGCACGCATGTGTACACGTGCCACGTGTGCATGCATGTGCGCGCACGCACACGAAGCGCAGAGCCAACAGGCTACTGTATCCCTCCTCTGGGAGTGAGAGACAAGCCCCAGCCATTCGCTGGTACCAGGAGGTAATGGCTCAGAACACCTCGCTAACCAACTCCAATTATCTCCACCAAGCCTCAAGGTGAGCCCCCCAACCGGCATGATTTACTCTCAGGTTGAAAGTGAAAACAGGAGTATCTCTCTGCGCTTCTCTTCTTCCCAGGCTGGGTGGCTGGCTTGGGGGAGTCGGCCGAGAAGGGAGTCTGAAACGAAGATAATGATTTATAAAGCAAATCTAGATTTCACTTTTCATTTATGTGCTATCTCCAAAGCGGTGGAAGCGGCAGCGCGCCTTAGATAAGGTAACTCGAAGGGAACTCCAGAGGAATACTTCACATATTTGCTTCTCTAATTCAGCCTAATACACACGGCCGTGTCCTTGTCCTGGTTTTAGAACAAATGAGGCAAAAAGTAAAAGGAGGATAAATTGAAAAAGAAAAAAAAAGATACCCCTGTTTTTTTTCTTCATTTATAGGGGGGCTTCACATGAGAGTGGGTCATGAGAGGCTAAGGCTGATAAAATATTTGCCAGGCTGATAAATAATAGATGAGTGGAGCCAAATGGCTTACACGCTCCACAAAAGACCTGGTGCTTAATATTCCATTCAATGGAGAATCACAGATACAGTCCCCAAGAACAAATACAGGATTAGGTGCTGGGTCCAGTCCTCGGGGACCAGGGCTATGCCCGGTAATGAGGGGCTGCCTGCCTCCTACACACTGTGCATGTGTGTGTGTTGCCCCTTCCTCTGAGAGAAGCTAACCGATTATACAGCGACAGCCTGCTTCAAAAAGCAGTCAAGGTCTTTGGTTCTGCCCTGAGAGCTTTTTAGTGCGCTGTAGCCGAGACAGAAAGTGTCCATACTAACACGGGTCTTCCCAGATCTATTCAGTGAGACTAAAGGAAGGACAGACCGAAAAGAGAGGGATCGAGAGATACAGAGGAGGAGGTGAAAGTTGGAGAAGATGGAAGAGGAAGAAAATTTGCAACTCAAAGTCGACGCCATAAACTCAGGAATGAAGCAGTTTATCAATAATGAGGTTTGATGTGATCCTTCGTTTCCTGGCGATCCGTCAGCAGCAGAATAGAAAAGGGGAGTTTTTGTATTTACACATATTTTATTTGCCACTTTTTCACTGAATCGAGGACAACAACGTTTAGATAAATAAACCTCAATTTTGCATCCAAACTGTGTTTTCATGACCGAACAGCAGCGCCGCCCTTCAATTAAGTCCAGACCCGCTCGAGACATCAGCGCTCTGCCATACCCTTCCCATTATTCTTCACCTGAGCAGATTGACATGAGGCACAAACAATGCTGCTACGATCGCACTTAAGGAGGTCCTATGACGGTCGCCGAGCCTTTAACCAGCTGCTCTCTGGTTTAAACGCAGCAAGAATAACCGCTGCTGCGGGCGACCTAATTCAGTTTGACAGGAGGAATCGACACGGCCGCTCTTGACCTCCTCACACCGGCCTGAAACACTCGCTGCCTCTCCTTCCAACTTTGTCCCTGTGCGCTCTCCAAATTCAATCCTGTTTTCATCCCAAGTCTCCATTACTTATTCCGTTTCCTCCTCTCCTCCTGCTGTCCTTCTGTCCCCTGCCACCTCTCCCTCATCCCCCCCACCTCCCTGTCATTGTATTGCTGTGTTAGCCTTTCCCTCTCCTCTCCGGAGTAGTCACCAATTACCCACGCTCTGCTTTTCCCTCTGTTGACAAACGCCGGTGTCAGGCTCTGTACGACGCAAGCATGCCACAAACAGGTAGGTGGCGGGGGGGTAGAGAGGGCACGCAGGACAACGCAGGCAGCAGCCAACGCCAGGCCTCCCACACAGTCCCTCACAGGAAGACATAAGGCATAAGGTACAAACACCTGTGAGCGCAGACGACTCGCACAAACAGATGCATGCTTAAAAAAAAAGAAGCCGACGCTCTGAACACCCTCTGCACGCACATGTGCACGCACACCGTCGCAGCGACGACACGCGCCTTAAGACACACGGCAGAGACGAGTCTATCGAGGACAAGGTGGGGGAGGATGTCTTGATGTTCTGCAGTTGCCCAACAGCAGACAGACACATTAAGACTCCCAGGAAGAGGCAGGCAAAGTCAGAGAGAAAGAGAGGTGTAGCGGGAGAGAGTGAGAGACAGATGGACAGAAAATAATATGTCAGAGAGAAAGAATTACTAAGACAGAGAGCGAGGGGGGAGAGACGCCGAGAGAAGTGGGAGAAAGAGAGACGGGGAAGGAACAGAGGAAAAGGCTGGAAACAGAGAGGCAGCTGGCACTCCAGGGCACGCTGGATGGATAGCTCCTTGTTAGCATAGGCCTGACAGCCTGATGAGAGGGCTGCTGTCAGCCAGTGCCGGGGTCGGGGCGGTGTGAATTTGGGCGATAGGCAGGGCAGAGGCTGGGCTGCAGAGCTGGGGGGCCTCGGCATATGAAAGACTCAGAGGGGGTCCTCCCAGCTGACTAGTTAGAGGAAGGGCCGATGCAGCCCTATTATACGGGCCTATGACAAGGCTGCACGCACGGCTGGCTCCCGCCCCTGCGCCACCGCCGACTGGCTTTTTTTTCTTTTTAAACAAAAAACAAAAAAAGAAAACAGCGGCACCGTTCACCTCTGGTCACGAAGCAGCAATAAGTCAACTGACGCATTGTTGTACCATCATGATTTATTCCTTTGCTTTTGGCTGCTTGCGAGACGCGGCAGCCATGTACCGACAGACTGACACGCTGGGTTCACCGGGGGCTTTAACACAGGCAGCACCTCGAGCAGGCAGAATAAATGCAGCACATCTCTGAGCGTGTGTGTGTGTGTGTGTGTGTGTGTGTGTGTGTGTTTCTATTCCCCGTCTCACTCTGCTCGGTTGAGATGCTGGACAGGCGGAGGTGGTGAAAAGCAGCTGGATGGTACTAACGATGTTACTAACAATACTTTCTCTCATACATCTTCTATCTGTAGCAAGCAGACTGGAGAAACACTGGCTGTCCATCCAGTGGCTGCCGACGCTCACTTTAGCCAACATTTGGACGAACTCTGACATAAATTATAATTCTCTCATCCAGTAACATATTCGATCACAAGACGGGGAACCGGATAACGAGCCGGAGCGCTTTCAAGTTAAGTACACATACGCTCAGATACGCGGCTTCGAGAATGGCGGCAGCCATTTCCGCTTGAACTCGCGGGTCAATCTGCCCAACAACAAAAACAACGCATCACAGGAGCAGTAATAACACCGGGCCTGCTCGTAATCCCAGCGGAGATGTGAAAATACTTTTGTGCTGCAGTTCCTGACATATAACGCTACCAAACCAAAACACCTCTCCCCGAGGAAGATGGATGGATAGATGAGTGGATGAAGAATTGCAGAGGATAAAAGGCTCACGGAGGTAAAGGTCTGACGTGGAGGCTCTTAAAATATCCTGTCGGCATATATTTGTTAGAAAAACAAGCTGAGATTTGTCTTCGGGCAGCAGAGGACTGTAAATCACAGACAGGGAAAAAATAAACCCCTCCCCTCCCCCAAGTATTCCTGCTGAAATAAAAACAGTCTCACCCTTGAGTCTGATCATTTACATCATGCACCGCTCCTGTCACTGCACCGTGTGCTGCTTGGATCTCCAGCACAGGTGCTGCTGGTCTGAGGAGCTGAGGGGAGACAGGTGAAATCCTCTAAGGGGCTGAGTCATTTTCACAGGTCTTCCTGATTATAGCTCCTGTGGGAGACCTTGGGAACTGTTCCCTCCAGCGCCCAAAACGCCAGGTGTGGGCCCCTGCGGCTGCTAAGTGTTCTGCAAAGGTGGCAGGACCAGCAACGCCGCGGATGCAGATAGGACTAGGATGACATCACTTCCCTCTCCCGCCTCATAAACGTTTGGCCTCACCAGCAGCGAGGATAACGGAGAGAGGCTGGAATGAGAGATTTCCTCCCTCGTGCAAACAGACAGCGAGTTTAAGTTTTGTGAGAGAATCGAGCCCGCCTCTGTGGACATCAATGCGTGCCCATTATAGGACGCAAATAATCCAGCTTTATCGTGGGCTGCCCGTCAGACCGGGCGGGGGCGGAGGGGTCGACAGATCTCCCCACATAAGCAGCAAAGTGTCAGATAAATATTCTCAGCATACTTGTTAGGGTTTGATGTCCTGCTGGAATATTGATGAAGGGACTCATGTTCAATCTATGCTTCAGCCACATACTTTATAACGAGGGTGTTAGAGCTCCACACCAAGGCATCGACAGCCCCACACGTGCGCACACGCCGGCTGAAAGCTCCACCTCAGCTCGAATTAAAAACAGAAAAGCACAAAGACCGAGTGTTTGTCGAGTGTCTGACGGGTGGGACTCACAGTGCTAAGCTTGCTTGAGGTAATGATGATGCGGCGTTCGTGCAGCATGCTGGCGTAGAGCTGGAGCATGTTGTTGATGTCCACGGCCACAAAGTACTCGGTCAGGTTTCTCTGGAGATGGACAAGAACAGGAGGACATTCAGGTTGGTAACAAACTGTCCTGGCACAACTCGTTTGCAGTAAAGCGCCAACGCTGCAGACTGAAGCCAGAGGAAACGCAGCAGTTGGACTTGTACGATTGCACACACTGTTTGGGAAACTTGGCAAACTTGTGCTAACTGCATCCCTTACACAGAGCCAACGTGATGGCACGTAGCTGTAAGTCCCCGCCTTAACGCTTCGAGCTGAGATTTGAATGCAGAAATCAACAAAGGACGCGAGCTCAGTTTGAATCTACCAACAGCCATGCCAGTCTGTGAACCTTGACATTAAAAGCAGAAGCACCGCAGGAGCTAAAGCTGATACAAGAGCGTGATGCAATCATTTCAAAGAGTGACATGTGTATCTGATTAAAAACGATTAGAGGCAAAGATGTTCCCAGAATACAGGGATTTCTCTTTATCTCTTCTTCCTTTTCTTTTCCACGCATACTTACACTCTCAGGGATAGTTGGCAGTCCATTGATATCCGGGGCGATGAAGTAGGAGTGCTGCGAAAACACAAACATGAGGAGAAAGAAGAGGGAAGGTCACGAGCGAGGCACGGCACTCACGCAGGAGAGAACGAGGGGAAGAGGGAGAGAAAAAGGCCGTTCACTTTGTTCTATGATTTATGGCTCATCTTCAGCTCTGTCTATATGAATTGCTGAGCTGGTGTCTGAACTGTGGCAATGCTTTTATCAGGCCTACAGAACAGAGAAAGCTCAATAGCAGCTCAGCTCCCCGTAGACACCGACTGGGGTGATGTCTCCGGTGGAAAACGGAGTCTTTATTTAAGCGTTAAAAAGGCTCGCGGAGAGCGCGCGTGCACGACTCGGCGCAGACGCGCACTCTCGCGCACGGGTTGTTTAGAGGATCACAGGGCTGCCTGTCTCACTTTGGGAGAGCAGGGCAGGTTCAGTGTTCAGATCAAAGAGGCCTGAGAGAGGTGCTGTTTGGAGGTAGACAAACCACCAGGTGAAACACACTGTTGTGCGTCTCACACACACACTCTCCTGGAAGTACACCTGCGCTTCTCTGAGGCCTTCGACTCAACCATCTGTTGCAGCTCTTCGTTCACAGGTTAGAGTCTCTGAAACGCACACTGAGACAAATCAGGTTAGAACGGATCAAAACTTTCAACTCTTTACATCATTATTAAACAGTCATTTACATTGGGAGTAACACAACAATGAAATCGGCAACTCGACACCCACCAGCACCACCACCAGCACCACCCATTAAAAGTCCACCACAGTCAGGCAGGAAAAAAGCATGGAAACTTAATGCACAGGTGTCCAACTCCAGGCTGCGAGGGCTGCTGCCCTGCAGGTTTTAGATGTGCTTGATCCATCACAGCTGATCTAAATGTCTAAATGACCTCAACATGTCCTGAAGGTCTCCAGAGGCCTGGGAATGAACTCATCATGTGATTCAGGTGTGCTGACCCAGGGTGAGATCTAAACCTGCAGGACACCGGCCCTCGAGGCCTGGAGTTCCCCCCACCTCTGTTTTAACGGTAAAAGGATCCGGTTTGTGTTCTGAGCTCGATCATCCGATTTCATCTTTGCCACTTTGAACGACATTATTGACGAATCCGATTCAGCGTTTCCAAAGAACGACGACCCGCCAGCTCATCTTATGATCGCTTTGATGCTGAAGACTAAACTCTGCATTTCTACGGATACGTTAAAGTCTTTCTACAAAGAGACACAGTAGATTTTATTTGCACATCATCATAATTTAATGTTGTTTGAATTCTCTGCCTGGCGACAAAGAAATATTCAGTTTAGTGTAAAACAAACAGCCCTTTCACTCCTTAAATAAATGTGAGTTAAGGTCAAAAAAATGTGAAAAACCAATTTTCACGAGTAAACCATCAGTTTGCTCCCAGCGGACGGTCACCGTGCTGGTTGAACAAAGCTCAGAAGAGATAAAGACGCAGCAAATAAACAGAAACTGGAGCAGACATCAAGGTCTCTCCCCTGAAGCTTTGTATTATTGCTAAAGCCGTATTTGTATGCGTATTTTGCACGGCGACTTTCTGCAGCTGAAAAATAAAAACAAATTCGTTCTGATCGCTTAACGAGATGCGGGGCTGCTCGCCGAGACAGGAGAGCTCACGCACTGCAAACACTAACCAGACGCTCGCTCAGCCTTAACATCCGTAAGTTCTCTTAAAGATCCTTTTGTGACTTTTTGCTGATCAGCCCAAAACAAGGTTTTTGCTTGTTGCCAAGTAAGAAACAAAGCCACGTGATTTTCCTGCCCTCGGTGATGCCTGACAGAAAACACTAAAGCGAAGGAGCGTCTCCGGTTTCCACGTGCTGATTAGAGCTACAGTTAAATCAACGTCAGGCGCAGCGTCGCCGTGTTCATGTAAGAAACTCTGATGGTTAGTTTGTGGTTACGCTGCAGCTTCGATGCAGAGCTGCGAACAAATAAAACTGCGCACAAATAGTCACACGTGATTGGCTGACGGCATTAGTACTTGGTCATCAGCTTTAAAGTTGAGTTAATTCAGCTCAACCTCTACCATCACCCATCTATCATCTATGATAAAAGATAATAAATAAATAAAGTGTAAAATCGAGGACTTGGTGCTAAGGACCGTCACCCGTAACCACGGTAACTCTCCGCCTCCCTCTCCTTGTGCTCTGTGTAACTAAACAAAGTTACAAATTCGCGGCGCTGTGATAATCACAAGCCGCGCTCCTCAACTCAACCCTGCCTTTCATTGGCTGTTTGCTTGCTTATCACCCCCCCCACCCCCCACCCACCACCACCCCTTGTTCTTTCGAAGACTTGTTTATATAAAAACATTGAAAGTGGGTTAACTGGAAAGGCATCAAGGAGATTTTTTGAGTACAATTGCCTTTGCTTTAAACATAAAGAGAAGGGAAAAAAGACTTTTGATATTCAGAGAGAGAATCTAGCAGTGTGGAAGGGCATTAATCATTTACAAAGTTTGATTGTTTTCCAGAGGAGAAGAAACATACACCAAGGCCCAGGATAGTTTGTTTTTGTTATATTTAAAAAGATAGCGCAGCTTATTTGGCCAAATTGGAAATCCGCGGCTCCCATGCGATTAGTATAGCAGCAGTTTCATATTTCGCCTCCTCCCTCCTCTGCCGTTCGCTCATTCCCCTCCACTCACCGGCTCCTTGCTTCGCCGATCTCTCAGTACTTGCCCAGTGGCAATATACAACTGCTCATTCTTGCACAATGAGAGGGAGAGAGAGAGAGAGGGTTCACAGATGAAAGGGGACAATGATTCTTCTTCTTGGCTGCCATGATAAAACAAAAACACACTTTAAGGGAAGAATTCTGCTTCATCAATTAAATATCAAACTAGTGGCTTCTCCAGAAAAAGAGCGAAGGAGAGATGAAGCTATCACCTCTGTTCTCTGGGGCTTCTTTTCCAATCAACACTCAGACGGGAAGAAATGGACTCGTTAGCCTTCACAGAGATTTATTGATCGCCTCGTATTAGTCTTGTTAGGCTGGAAATTCATATGTTTAATTAGACGAGTGTTCTTCTACAGCTGTTTGTCTAATTGGTCCGAAAAAACAAAAAAACTAAAGAGAGGTGGTCCCCGAGGGCAGAGGCTCCCACGAAACCCTTTGATGCTGTTACAGTACAGAGGCCCTAAAACTCAAACAGATACTGGAGAGAAACCATCACGCTCGTCTTGAACAGGGACGTGACAGAGGCCGAGCTGTGTCACAGGCCGGCTTTCAGCGACCGAGCTCGTTAGGCCGTTCCACTTTTTGGATAAGCGGAGACACGGCGAGCTGTGAAAGGAGGCTTCCACTTTAAACATGTCCGGCTCAGGCTCATCGCACGCTGAAACAACAGGTTTCCAAACGGGGTGTCAGTCGCTGTTCCCACCTACAGCATCTACTGCTCTGCTCTCTCATTTATCTCAACCTCCGCTTTCCTCCACCCTCACGTGCTCGTTTCTTCTTTGTGACGACTTTTTTAAAGTTGCACGCTGCCACAGTCACCACCTGTCCCCTCTTTCTGTCTCTGCCTCCGATAACGGGGAACACAAGATACCTACCACACTCAGGTTGACGGGCGTGAAGGGCTTTGGCACAGGCAGGTCATAGAGGGAGTTCAGCACGTCGTTCAAGTCGTTTTTCTAGAGGAGACAAACAAACAAGGAAAAGAGCCGCGTGAATTTTATTCCCTTGACTTGTTGATGTCACAAGTTACGTGTCAATCTCAAACACGGCGCTGCTGCAGACCACGGGGCCGTAGGGCTCCGCAACATCCGACCGACATATGTTTAACGAGAAACGGCGAGGTTAAAAGACGAGCCGCAGACGCTTATTATCCGTCGGCGTTGATTTACAGCCCGAGAGCGGGCTGTCAGTAATTAAGCCCCCACCCCTCGCTGCAAAGACAGAGGCCGCAGGAAGCCGGCAGAGAACTCGGTCTGACCACGGATCAGGCCTGAGACGATCCTTCCAGCACTTACGGCTCTTTGACAGGATCACCGTTCACACCCTCGGCCTCCTGCTGGAGAAACAAAAAGGAGGGACGACTGTTTGCTTCAACTTCCTCTCTGAGAACTTTGTTTTGGTTTTGTGTACGAGCCGCTGCTCGCGCCAGGAAATGAACGCGCGAGCGTTTGTGTGTGTGTGCGTGCATGAAGTGGAAAAGAAATAGAAGCAATAGACGGCAATATACAGTAAAGGGAAGGAGGGTTAAGGAGGGAGGGGTGCAATCGAACAGCCTCCTGTCATGAGAGCCTCAATGCTCACACGCATGGTCAGCAACACGGCCTGGGGAAACAGTTCATTTACCCCTCGCCTTAAACCCTCATCGCTCTTCTGTCTTCCCTCGTCTGTCAACATCTCCCTCTCGCCTGGAACGGACAGCGGGGTAAATAGAAACCAAATCATGCACACTAACACTTCAGTCACCCAGGATTTCCAGCTATCCTTCTGTCTCCGTCTTCCTCGCACAAACTGTCCTGATCTGCTTTTGGCCCCACCCCCTCCTCTCTTCATATTAGATTATTCTGATGAACTGCAGGAGTTTGTGTGTCTGCCACTGTCTACTTTAGACAGACACTTTGTCCTGATCGCTGTTCTCAGAGGATCTTGGAAGAAGCAGTGACTACATGACAATTGAAAGTGATCCCAAAGCTCCCTCCCCTCCCTTCAGTCTAAACAGTGGAACATCACCTACACCCGCTGCACCAGGCGCTGCGCATCTCCCCAGTTTGTTGCATATTTTACATTTCCCCTCCCTCTGCTAGTACAATGCAGCGAAAAGTCAGGGGAAAAGACTTTAGTGAAGAGTGTGTGTGTGTGTGTGTGTGTGTGTGTGTGTGTGTGTGTGTGTGTGTGTGTGTGGGAATTTTCTTGTTCTTAACGATTTGTATTCCAGTAAATCATCAGGAAAAACTTCCAGTGTCAGATCAGCGTTTGGTCTGTGAAATGTCAACACTGTTGCTGCTAACAACAGGAAACGAGTCGAGCCCGAGACGGCTGCTCGCCAAAGACGACGCGCGAGAACACAATGCAGGAAAACATCTCGCCGCGGTGCCGTGTTTGCGTGTCTCTCAGGCAAATCCCACTACACCTTTCCTCATTTTGTTTTCCATTAGAGCACAAGTGTAAATAGTCGACACACAGAAAAAGACCAGATTACCTGTTGTTTCGATAAGTAGTCTGCCAGGGTATTTAGAAGCTTGTAGTAGATTTCAAACCAGGGTAGGTAACTGCAAGAGTCAGAGAGGAACGTGTTAATGTGCAGCACGGGGAAAAGCTTTCATTCATTCAGTCATCAAACCGGGAGGTGACGAATCAAAGCAGGACGCGCACGTCGCTCCCCGGCAGACGTGTGCGTTGCACGAACGGCGTGACCTGAAGAGCACGCTGCATACAGGGCATGGACTCTGTCAGAGTTGTTACACTGAGGAGGAATTAAACGCTATCTCGTCCTTATTATGGCGTTCTTTCGTGCTTCGGGCCCTCGGCATTCCAAGAATTCCCACCATGTCTGCTCTTTAAATGAGGAAACAACAACAATGGATTCTTTAGGAAGAAAGAAAAAGCACCACGGCTTGGTGTGATGTGGAGGGATGCTATGGTTTACGAGCATGCTGCTCCCAGATGCACAGGCTTAACAAAAATGCCCCCCCTCCCCCCCGCTTCTTCTTATGCCTTTTGCATATTTAGAAGAAGAAAAAAAAGCTTTTCCTTATGTAATGAATGTAAAATAAATAAATTCATTAACAAGCTCAAAAATAATTTATACTGCAGTGTTTGTGTTCGAGCTAATCACCAAGTACACCCACCATAAGCTAAAAGCATCTGCAGCATGGCTTTCTTTACAAAGTTGACATTTTCTTGGCCAAGTCGACTCGTTTCTGGGTGGACGATGGCCAACATTTTCCTTTTGGCACCAAAGCTGCGAGGCCTCAGCTCGTTTAATGTTATGCAATCAAATACTAAAAACACGGTGTCCTATCAACTTATTGCATTTTTATTTCATTCAGGCTCTTAACATGCAGTTTTAAACACCGCATGTATAATGACTCTGAGTAAGGACCAGCACTGCCATTAAATAAACAGAGACTCCCATTAATGCTTCATTAACTCTCCTGCATTGCAGGGCTGGGAAAAAGAATTAGTGACCAAACGAGCCGGTCAATCAAACGTGGGCTGTTTTTTATTTGATTAGCAAATCGAGACGTATTAAAAGCCTTGGATTGGCCTCGTACTCCTAAAGGCAAAGTTTTGCGTCTCAGACGGTCGGCTGGAGGAAGAGGAGTTTGCAGGGCATGGGTCACTGGCTGCTCCGCAGACTGGAATTAACAGACAACTAGAAAACAATAAAGTGGACTTGATGCAAATTTTCAGATCGCATAAATCCGCGAGGGGCCAATGACGAGGAGAGGTGCAGCGAAGCGCACCAATCAGAGAGGCTGAGTGACCATTAGTCTGAAACAATCAGTCTCTTAACGCGACGATTTTGTGACATCTGCATGAAGATTTACCGCAATCGGGTCACACTTGCTGTAGAGGCCCAATCAAACGCGCGGATGTTAATTTGGTGACCGGATATCAACCTGAAGACCTATTTCTGCCACGTCAAAAGGCAAATATGTGCACGAGGGTCAGTTTACACAACTTCAGTCTGATATAAAGACCGAGAGAGAACAAAGGCCGGGCTTATCTGAGCCTCGTGGTTAAAAACCAGGCTTCTGGACATCAATCCTTCATTTTTCACCACAGACTCACAGTCGTTATGCTGCTGGTGCCGTAAATCCTCAGTTTTACAGAAAAGTGCATTATCACCGTGACGACAGCCAACCGCAAATTATCAATATTCCGGCAACAGGATGATTTTTCCCCCTTTATTCCAACGCAATCAAATGAATAAAACTTCAATGAGACACTGTTTTGCTCTCCCCCCCCCTCTGCTTCCTGTATGGGCAAAGTGAAAGTTTGGAAAGCTCAGAGAGATACTCCTACTCGTCACAGTTCATTGCTCAGATCTGTTTGTGCTTCACAAATCCTCCGATAGAGACGGAGAGGCATCTATCATTGGAGTGCTCGGTGCGTGGGGGCCCCGCAATCTCTCCTGCCATTTTAAACACGTCTTCCCAAAGTGCCATGCACTCAGAGAATGAACCGGTTAATCTGCGACCCACTCACAGCCTTCACAGCGCTCTTCATCCCAGACTCGGACCATCTAACGGAAGACAACACGCGCCTTTGGAGCTTTGTAATCGGAGCGTTGTGGACGCGCAGACGCAAAAATACAACCCAAGACTGAAAAAGAAACAAATTAGCCAAACTACTGCTGTAAGAGAGGTACTTATTAAACAGTTAAAAGCAACTTTGTTGCCCACCAAGGAGACCACAGGTTGCAACACAACTCCCCAGCAGCAGCCGCCGCCCCCTCGAAGCACAAACGACCTTAAAAAAGCCTAAGACCCAATCACAAGGACCCTCTCCTGCTGCCATGCACCTCTGACAGGTCAGAGCAGTTTTAGCCCGGCGGTTTGAATGTCGGGGCTCGTCGGTGTCGTGCGGCCTCTTTTCCTCCCATAAAGTACCTGTTGGGTGTTTAGCGTGACAGTTATTCCTGTTCCTGTAGATGGCTCTTAAATCTTATTTAACGCACAGGCACCTGTAATCGTAAGTCCTCTCACACTTTGTAGACGGCTCACTGGAAGACTGCCTTACACGACTCCTTTCTGGGGTCGAGGGTTAAGTACGGGGACGAGCGAACGCTAAACCAAAAGCAAGTCGAATCGATTCAGGAGCCTCAGCTGTGATATAAACTTTATTTTACTCTTTAATTACACGAAAAGCAGGCTTTGGTCACCCTGCTGGGGTGAAAACGGCAGAATTAAAAGTACAGTGTGTGTGTGTGTGTGTGTGTGTGCGCACATCTTTTCAGAGCCCTGCCTGGAGGAAGCCTGGTCTTTTTGGTCACGACTTCAGCGACGACACTACAAAGAGCCGTCCACATAAAACTGTCCTGCTCATTAAGACACTTCCTCCCGTAAGCAGAGGTGACAATTTTACGGTGCAGCACTCGAGCAATCACAAACTGTTTTAATGAGTCCTATTTTATATTTGGGACCTAGAAGAACAAATATGAACATGTCGGCCCGGGCCGCCGTCGTCTTGTTTCACATTTGAAGAAAAAACTACTTTTATTCTCTTAATTTTATTTTATTTTTTCTTGTATTATTAACATCTTTACGAATCATAAACAAAGATAAAGTCGCGACCGAGGACCTTGAAGACGGGAACTTTATTTCCAAATTTCTTGCACACACTTTAATCCTTTTAAATATCCCCGCTCGTCGTGTCCTGGACGAGCGGGGATATTTAAGATGGAATAAAAGTAAAAAACTAAAAACATAACCGAGCTGCGCATTAACAATTTTAAATGAACAAAACAAAACAAAACAAAACAAAAACAACTTCCTATACATTATATTATTATAAATGAAGCGAGCCATGCAAACTACTCAGAATGCATAATGAATTTTATACATCATATGTCAAATGAATTAGCATGTCTAACTCAGCGAGAGGGACAGGGGAGCCTCTGCTAATTGGCAGCGAAGCTTCATGCATAATTATGGGCCAAGCGTCTTTGCTGTCGCACTGTGGCAGTAGCCGAATAACGAGGAGAAAAGAGAGGGAGAGACGGCGAGGGGGAGAGGGAGAGAAAGCAAGAGAGACAGAGAGGGAGGGAGAAAGAAAAACAAAGGCCATGGAAGATGGCCAGGAAGGGTGGGTGGTGTGGGGAAGAGGGACACTGTTCTTCACAGCAGCTCATCAGTTTGGCAAGTCAATTTCACCACTTAACACTTTCCATTCCACGCCAACTGACAAGCCACACACACACACAACACACACACACACACACACACACACACACACACACACACACACACACACACAACAACACACACACACACACCTTTGCACACCACAGACAGTATACGAAAAAGCCTTTGTCCTCGTCGTGCGGTTTGTTATTTGTTCGACTTCTTCATGAATTCATTAAAAATATCGTTCTTGTACTTTTCCCTCCTCAGCTCTATCCTCAGTCCACTCCACTGAGATCGTCACTGCAGTGGCTTCTTCTCCGTCATGGCAAAGTTAATTACATCTGTAAAAACACTGTGTCAACATGCAATTACATGGGAATTAAATGATAATAGTCTTTGCCGGAGCGCAATTATGCAAAGAAAATGCCTTTTTTTTTCTTTTCGTGGGTTTGCTGTCCTCATTTATGTGCGCTGTGATAGGAGAAATCCACCTATGAAAATATCAAAAAGTGCTAAACTTTTGGATAATTATAGGCACATCAGTAACATATTTGTGTGGGCAGATGAGACTATAAAATTTGTTATTCTGGCATAGAGCAGCTCAGTGTGAAGTGTGAGAATGAATGAAAATGCTGCCTCAAAAAAATCTGTGTTCACTTCAAAGATCGGCTAATTTTTTTTCCCTCTCCATCAAACTTGATAGATAAAAAAATAAAAACAGTTCTGCAGCGATCCATAGAATTTATGATTTTTATTTAAAGAGGGCAGAGCAAGTCCAGGTTATCTGAACGAGTAAATAAAGACGGCAACTCACACATATTCTCTTTATTTTGATGTATTTGTGAAGTGCAGTTTTTAGTAACCTCGCTGCTTATTTATGGAAATCGTGTTCGATGTTCCTTTAATAAAAATTTAAAAACCTGTAAAGATGCCGAGGTTCAGGATTCATCTTAATGAAATACAAATGTAGAAAACATTTTGGGAGGAATAAGACTAAAGACACTTCACAGAGCGTGTGTTACCTGAGCAGACATATGCAGACCCGGCAGCCTTGGGTGAGTCGGCAGAAACCAAACCTCTGCTTGCTGTCGATGTCCGTCAGCACAAAGGTGAAATTCTGCCCCACCTGACTCTGGGAGACCCTGGGCGACAAAACGGGGGACACGTGCTGTGCACGCTCACAAAAACCTCACAAGTGTTTAAAACGAAAACACACACATTTAAGAAGCAGCACAACAAAACACAATTAGATGTAACTGGCCCAGAAAGAAGGCCTCATTCAAAAAGGAAAACTCCCCACGAGCTAAATCTCCAGTCAAGCTCCAAATCTGATGTCACATATTTCGAGTATGACTGGTACAAAAGAAAAAAACAGTGAAAAGCTTTTCCAACCCCAAGGTAAATTCCAGTAAAGCTCAGTACACGCCTTCAACACTAGATGGCAGCAGCTCAGCTTCAGTAAAAATACCAAGGAGCCCTCCCTCCCTCCCTCCCTCTCTCTCCTTTCTGTCTTTAAAAATGGGAGTTTTTACCGTGTCACTTACTAAAAATAAGAGCTGTGCTGCTCTCAGGCTGCTGATCTGATTGGACCTACAGTCCGTACAGAAACACGCTCCCTTATATTCTCAACTTTGGCCACATTTGCACTCACAGGAAATCTCACTAACCACAACTGCATCATGTGGGCCTGTCGCTGATGACCTCATCAGCATCACCACTAATAAAACCTGTGGCTTCATCATTAATATGACGATCACAGCGTTCATTTCTTGGTTTGTTTTTCTTGCTTTCTTGCTTTTTAGTTTTTAAGCCGGTGAGCTGGCGTGGACGTCATCAAGTAGTAGCTTATAGCTCCTCGTGGTATGTGCAGAGGACGTGTGCTTCAGGTGAAAGTGAGCTGCGCTGCTCAAATAAAACGAGGAATCGTACCTTTCCACGTCAAAGGGAAAGCAGAACTTTGGTATCGTCTGAAGGACCTCCTGCAAAAACAGAACAGAGTAGAAGGCACATCTTTAGACGCACACACTCAATCGTCACTGATGAAACCCATTAAAATCGTGTTTCCATATGAAAGTCTCCGGGGCTTCCGCTAAACGAGTGCTATCAACTGGCTGAACAAAATGGGGATTAATGTTGAATGTTACTGATAGCAATCTGACAAAATCTTCACATCCCAAACTCTGCAGCCTGAATGCACTTAATCCAAATGAATGGGCAATATAAAGCACTTCATTTGGCAGAGAGGAGAAGTTCCCCCTTTTTCCCTCTCGCTGTCTTTTAGAGGGACGGCGAGGGATCCTCCATCCACAGCTTGAATAATTAGCAGTTAATAAGTTCATCGATTATCAGGTGCCAACGGGAGATAAAAGGACGAGAAAGGAAAGAAAGAAGAGGAGAAAGAGAGGGTGGCGGTGGTGGAGGGGGAGTGGGGGGGGCACGAAGGCTATGGTAGCAGATTGTAGTGACAATAGGCTAAGCAGCTCTGTGGGGTTAAGAAGTAGGAAGGGGGTTACAAGCCTTCAGGGCTTTACCTCCAAACACCTCCCTTGTGAGTTAGGGGAGTGTGGAGGGGGTGGGCGGGGGCACCTTTCCACCAGCGGCATATGGATTTAGACAGAGAGCAGGAACAGAGCGGCGCACCATATGGGTGAGCCACTCCAGACCGGCCACAGAGCCGCCGAGCGTCCCCGCTCTGCCTGCTAACCTGGCGCCAGGTCGCTCTCGGCTTCGGCCAGATTCTGCCAGGCTCTGAGGCTGATCCCGGGGACTGGGTGGCCCTCTGCTATGCTCTGGCCTCTCTTGCCGTCTCCCCCTCGCTCCCTTTCTTTTGCTTGCCAGGCCGGGCCACTGAGCCCGTGGTCTGTGTCTTCTTTGTGATTGGACGCGTCCGAGCTGAGAGCAATGCTGCTGCGACTCCATTTTTCCCTCCCCGCCTCGCCTAGAGACCGCTCGGACGACAGGTTGGGTATCTGTGCTGCTGCAGGGAGCAGTCGCTGACCCCCCCCATCAAAACTTAAACTTGCCACCTGGCACAGCACAAACACTCCCACAGCTACAATGAGCTGAACGGGCGTGCGTTTTGAGAGGACGACCTATGTGAGCGGCTGCATGCTTCCAGGGTGGTTAAGACTCCACATTTGTGTGTGTGTGTGTGTGTGTGTATGTGTGTGTGTGTGTGTGTGTGTTTAACTGTGCTATATGTTTGTATTTGCCCACATATGGAGGATGAGGGGAGGGGCTGAGGGCGAGGCACGGTGGGTGGGAAGTGGTTGTTTTTACTCATCAGGATCTGTGATAAAATCGAGAGCTCAGCAAAGACGAAGGGTTCAGTGGCAGTGAGGTCTCTGTGTGTGTGTGTGTGTGTGTGTGTGTGTACACGTGTACATACGTGTGTACACACACACGTGCGTTACCGTCTCTGGGTGTGCGCGGCTGTAAAACTGTCACACACATCAGAGCTGCCATCGCTGTATGTGCTTGCTGCTATTATTAACCACTACGTACGCACACCAATATGTTGCAGAGAGCCCTCCCAGGCGCACCGCATATGGCACACACAGCCAAACAGACACACACACGCGGGCAAAGACACACACGTTCTCCTGCAAATAAAAACATTCCACTTGCCAGATTTCTGAGCCGTCGCAGCCCCGCCCACACCAGGTATCTGTGTTTGAGTGGCAGCTGAGGGGTTGCTGCGACTCTGATCTCACGCAGGACCACGAGGAAGTGATGCGTCTGTGCATGTGTGATATGACATAAAAGCAGCAGGCATGTTCTCGCTCCCCTCTATCTTTATATATATCCATCTCTCTCTCATATTCATTAAGTCTCAGACAGCATGGAGACACTGCTGCTGTCTTTAGCATTTACACCGAGTGGACAGGCGAGGATTGTGCGGCACATCCTGAAATATGGTTTCTGATGTCAGAGAAGAAGTCGTCTCTCCTTTTTCAATCATACATGTATTTTAACATTCATCTGTTGTTTTCCAATAATTGATTTGCTCTTTATTCCAACCACAGTTTGTCATGAGGTGGCAGCAGTTTGCACACAGTCCAAATCCGAAAGATTTTCTGGTTAGAAGAAAAAGATTTGGGAATGTTTGTTGTGCTCATTAAAATAAGAGCGTAGCTGCTCGCTTTAGCCGACAGTCAGTGAATTGGTGCACGTCCATTCAGGCTTCAGTTCGATACGCCGGTGTAACTCTGACTCGTTAGCACCGATGGTCACTTCTGTCAATGACACCATCTCGTCCCTCGTGTAGAAACTATTAAATATAGAACATTTTTTGATAAGTGTCCCTTTAAACTGTCATTTAGGTAACTGTGGTAACCATAGCCACACATTTCTGCCTCCATCTGCAAACAAAGTAAATGGATGTTTTCTTCATGAAAACTGTCATGTTAAATATTAGGGGCGGGACTTTCGAACATCTTTTGCTTTTAAGGCTCATTTTGTGTGAAATTTTTTATTTATGTTTGTTTTGTTGAAATCGTTTGAAACAGACGAGGAATCGGTGTCCCCACTGTAGAGGATATTCTGCAGATTTCACTATCAGAAGTCTTCACTTGGACAGTCGAGCTGGCTGGGAACCAAAAGAAATAAGAGGAGGAAAATGCACCGTGTGCGTGCGAGTGTGTGTGTTTGAATCGACCCTTTATGCCGAGCCCAACAGTGCTGCTGTTCCAATATTTCTTTCTGTTTTAACCAAAGAAATCGACTGCTTGTATGTGATTTTCAGCTCGCAATCTTCCTTTGCCTCATCTGTCAGTCTGTATTTCTTCTTCCTACATCATACCTGCATTACAGGGAACTAAGGCATCTGCAGCTCTCTCACCATGACTGGGCCCTATACCACAGGGATATCTAAACACCAACGGCACAAAGGGGATGTTCTGCCACAGTTTCTTAGTACACTAAGCACACACGTGCGCAACCGCACACACATGTAGACACCCCCACTTGCCATTTTCCCAAGACAAAAGAAAAAGAGGCAGCTAATATATTTGCAGCTTTGCGAGAGGGGGAGGCGGGTGTGAGGGAAGAATCTGCTGCTAGGCTGGGCTTGGCAGACACTGCTGTGTGTGTCTGTGTGTGCGTGTCTGTGTGTGTCTGTGTGTGCTGTTTATCGTGAGTGGAGACAGGGGTATCACTCAGTGAGACAGAATGCTCTGGGTTCCCCCAGCGGACGAGCGCGCTATCACTGCACCACAACACTACAACAGCGCGCAGCAGCACTGTGCAGCTTTGCACTGCACCCCCACAGAACAGCGCGGTACAGGAGGGAAGAGCAACAAACTTTGAGAGCAGGGCGACACTCTTACATTTCTACTTTAAAAAAAACAGACCTAAACTTCTCTTTTATTCCAGCTCTACCCTAATTTCTTTAGAAGTAATTGTAGCTATATATGGCTGAGCAAAACACTGGGGGCTGAGAGGTTTGATGTGGAACAGATCACAATGTGTGGGCCTGGCTGTCACACACACACACCTGTGCACCTTCTTCTTCTGGGCGGTTGCTAAAAAGGAGGGCGGGGTTTTCAGGATCACAGCGAGGAAAGAAAAATGCAGATTACATGCTAAAGTCAGCGTCGGCCACGTGTTTCGTTTCGAGCGTGAACTCCATGAGTAACATTCACTTTCCCATATTCTTGCACACAGATGGAGGCAGACAAGCACAAGTGTTGTAGAGAAATGTGGATGAAGGCAGAGAAGGAATGAGGGTGGAGGAGAAAAGGAAGGAGTCAGAGGGAGAGAGTGACAAAGTGAATGTCAGAAGGAAGGAAGAGGTGGAGGAGGATGGATGCAACAGCACAGGGAGGCGAGGAAAGAAAGGAGGGAATGAGAAGCAGCTTGCAGTTCATGGCCCTCTCCCTATGCAGCGAAGACTCCTCCCTGGGGGTAGGATGGGGGGGGCTCAGGACTTTAAGCCCCTGCCCTGCTTTATATTCCCCTGGCTACTGCAGCCAGATCAATGCTGCTAGCTACCCGTCTCAGTCAGCCTGGCTCAGCAGGCCCTAGAGCCTTCTAGACAGAGAGCAGCTTTAGGAGGAATGGAGACTGGTGGCAGGCAAATTTGTAAATGTAACACAGATATACTTATATTAGAATCAGACCCTAAAGCATTAAATCGCAGGGCTTTCTTTGTGTGTGTGCGTGTTAGCCCATTACTGCAATTCAGACACACTTTACATTACTGTCAGCTGTTTTCAAAGCATGCTGGGCCGTTTTAGTCTTTCACTGTATAAATTCACCACGCGGTGTCCGCTTCTACTTTTTTATTTTCTTGGTCAAAGTTAATTTATCGTTTCCTGGTAATGCAATTAGAAGTGCAGACTGATTTGAAAAGTCTGCGCTGTATTACTAAAGAAAAACAAAATAACTCAAAAATAATGCGGACAAGATGTTCGCTGTGAGCGATTACTTCACCAGAGTCAGGCCTTTACTGTAAGAGTTTAACCACATGGACATCGATTAAAGCTGGGAAGACGTGCTCGAAAACGCTTCACATCTGTGCGTCGCTATGACGACACAGCTACAGAAGTGCGAAACGCGCTCGGTGCGTCACAGACGGTCAGCTGATGTGTACGAGTCTTCAAACCAGTCGTGAGTTACTCCAACAGGCTAACAACGTCGGCGCTGAGTATGTAAACGCACACTATTAGCATCCTAAAAGGTACGGCGCCACAAAATACTGAAACTGCAATCAAGTAAATCTGAACTACTATCATGAAGCTACATGTTTACTTCTAAAAACCTGTAAAACGGAAATATGCTAATGAATTATTTGTCAGGAAAACTCATTTTACACAAATTAAAGCAAAAAAAAGGCAGAATCTGAATCTTTAGGAGCCTTCGTACACAGTGTGACACCAACGTCTCAAAAAGCAAAATCCACAATCTCTTAACTGTAATAGATTCTTAAAATGACCCAAGTGGGTCGTCTTCCTCAACGAGATGCATGAACGGGCCTGCTTTAGGTCACTTCCTGTGAATCTTTCATAAGTGCAAGAAAACAGTTTTTTGCAAGGTTATCTCGTGTGTCAAACACGCGCTATAAGACCACAGCGCTTTGCAGCAGGTAGGGACTCGGGTCATCCAGCCGGCCCTCAGCAGTCTAATGAAATAGTCAGCAGGGCTGCTAACACATCAGTGCTGGAAAGCACAGTATCTAAACTCACCCTTCCTTCACCTCTTCCTCTCGCACTCTCTTGCACCCTCTCCATCACCTCCTCTTTTCCTTCCATCCCCCCCAGCCTCCGTCCTCTTTCACCTCCCTTCTAAACCCCCCTGTCGTCATCTTCGATTGCCCCCTTCCTGCATACCCCACCTCTTCCTCGCCCTCACCGAAACCCCTCGTCCCCTCTTTCGCCCCCCTTTTCCCAATTAGTGTGTCTGTGTGCAGCTACCCAGCCGATCTCTGCCCATCCTGCCGGTGCTGGTTCGCTCACCCGGCCCCTCTGGCGAACATGACAAAGAGAGATCCTCAGTATTCAAACAGACACGCTGCTTTCAAATGCCGAATGGCAGGGTCGACCTGGGTGCAGCTTTAAGCAAAATATTCAAATTCTCAGCCTTTCTTTTTTAAGAATTTGCATGGATATGCATTCATTTGCAACGTGTAAAGGCACAAGGACAGCTGAGCCTTGGTTTGAGAGAGAGAGGAAAAAATAAATAATGCAGAATAAAAATGTGTGATTGTATGAAGCCTTGATAGGGGACAGCAGTGGATTTGAAACTGTTGCAGCCGCCAAGCGACTGGCGACCCGACGACTGCCGTCAGAGAGCGGGTCTGTGATCTAACTGTAAACAGCAAACTTCCTGAACAATTTCCTGTTTGTTCAATGAACTCCAAACTGCACCAGATACTGAAGCTTACAGAAGACACGTAAACCCAGCCTTCGTTTGTCCAAACCAAACTAGACCGAATCAAAATTCTTGATTTTTGTGGCCTCCCGTACAGACACCTTGTATGTACTGTTCAATCAATTTTCTAAACCAATAGATTGAGAAAAGGAACGAAAGATTAATCTACTGTCAAATTATAGACTACAGCATATTAATGCAGTCCTTTACAAGTATCAAGCAATCAATACAAGTAACTTTTTCCAATAATGGCTACCGAGCCACTCCATCTTCCTGAATGATTCAATTATTTTCTAGGCAGAAGATAAAAACTTGAGCTGCGGTGGTCGCTGTAAAGTGTCGTCTCAGGCAGCTCGTGTCCAAGAACTCAGCGCCGAAAGGAAAAATGGAAAAGTGTTAATCAAGTTACAGAAAGAGGATGCCCTTTGACCTTTAAGTTTGGCGTCCATGAACGAGTCTATGCTGGGGCTCAATGTCGCAAATGCATTTCCTTATCTGAGGGAGTTTCATTTCACGATTCCAAGATGTCTCCGCTTACATTTTCCAGGCAGCTCATCAGATTGGAGATGCCCGATGCAAACACACGTAGAGGGGAATTTTTCAGCAGATGTAGAGCACGGACAAGACAAAGAAGAGGACTGAAATGACAGGGAGACGGGGGAGATGCCAGATTTAGCGATGGAATAAAAAAACTAAAAAATGAGAGAGAAGAGCGAGGAGACGAGCAGAAGAACAATGGGCAGAGGCAGAGCTTCCTCTGGCCGCTGCAGACCTCAGACCCTGCAGAGATTCCTTTCATTAGGCTTTAATAGTATGCTGCCGGCTTGCCATTCTGACCTGCACTCTGTGCCGGTAATAAGAACGGCCTTCAGAGCCGGACCAAAGCAACAGAGCTGCTTGAGAATAGTGGGGGAAGTGGGATGGGGAGGCAGTGGGGAGAGAGGTGGAGGGGCACATGAGCCTATAAAGTGCACTTTCAAATTGACACGGGGGCGTTACATTTTCACATTCTTGCTCGCTCTGCCCCGGCTGATTGGAGAGGGAGATGGAGGGAAGAAGGAGTTTTGCCCTTCTGGATTTTTTTTCTAATTCCCTCTACGAGTTCCTGTTCCCAGTGACCCCCTCTGGTGCGGCGCGTCTCGACTGAAGGAGGTTATTTTTGATTAACAACATCCCCATGTTGTCAGAGCCACTGCTCAGATGGTGCTAAAGCTGGCAGACTGATCCTGCGGCCTTTTAAAGCACCTACCAACACCTGACAGTCGCATTTGCCTATTCCTGCTATATGTGAATTTGCCACCTCTACAGCTGGAGACACGCTTTGGGGTTGTGTCAGGAAGGGCGTCCGGCACAAAACTCGTCCAAATCAAACAGTGAAGCTACCTGCTGTGGAGACCCTCTGCAGTAAACGAGCAGCCCAAAGTACCATAGCAAGAATTTAAAAAAGGCCGAGCACCCCTCGACTAAAAACGTGACGTCACTTTGCATCCACGAGCAGAATGTCCTCGGTAATATCCAACAAGGGGAGGAAACCGTTTCTCTGATTGCTTTTCTACATTTTTAGGACACAACACACACGCAGGATGAATTCAGTTATAAGTCAGTAATAATAAAACACATGACACTCCCTTAACCGCTGTCTGTCCAACCCCCAAACTCGCTCCATGGCCAACAGCTGTAAATGAGTCACCTCCAATTTTAAAGCACTCTACTGGGGTCAGTACATGGCATCTACTGTATTACACCAATTTATTTTCAGTTTATTCCTCAATGGGTGCATTTATGTTACGAGGAGGGGGGGGGGCTATTGCTCGGAGAGCGGCGTCAACAATAACACTGCACATTATTCCAGTGCTAATACCCTGTCCTGCTGATGTCCTGTCTACATATCACAGATGGGCTCAGACAGGGGAGAGCAGCAGTATTATGCCTCTGCTGAGATCTTCCACTGAATATATAACCACGTGATGGGGAGTGAGACATCTCCCCCTAACACACACA